>NW_027617299.1:0-128000 GCF_964187855.1 Myxine glutinosa | reverse complement strand
GTGGTTTTTCAACACTAACACAAGTGCGAAAAGTGGTTTTTCAACACTAACACAAGTGCGAAAAGTGTTTTTTCCACACTAATACAAGTGCAAAAGTGGTTTCCTGTACCAACACAAGTGCGAAAAGTGGTTTTTCAACACTCACACAAGTGCGAAAAGTGGTTTTTCAACACTATCACAAGTGCAAAAAGTGTTTTTTCCACACTAATACAAGTGCAAAATTGGTTTCCTGCACCAACACAAGTGCGAAAAGTGGTTTTTCAACACAAACACAAGTGCGAAAAGTGGTTTTCAACACTAGCACAAGTGCGAAAAGTGGTTTTTCCACACTAATACAAGTGCAAAAGTGGTTTCCTGCACCAACACAAGTGCGAAAAGTGGGTTTTCAACACTAACACAAGTGCGAAAAGTGGTTTCCTGCACCAACACAAGTGCGAAAAGTGGGTTTTCAACACTAACACAAGTGCGAAAAGTGGTTTTTCAACACTAACACAAGTGCAAAAGTGGTTTCCTGTACCAACACAAGTGCGAAAAGTGGTTTTTCAACACTCACACAAGTGCGAAAAGTGGTTTTTCAACACTATCACAAGTGCAAAAAGTGTTTTTTCCACACTAATACAAGTGCAAAATTGGTTTCCTGCATCAACACAAGTGCGAAAAGTGGTTTTTCAACACTAACACAAGTGCGAAAAGTGGTTTTTCAACACAAACACAAGTGCGAAAAGTGTTTTTTCCACACTAATACAAGTGCAAAAGTGGTTTCCTGCACCAACACAAGTGCGAAAAGTGGTTTTTCAACACTAACACAAGTGCGAAAAGTGGTTTTTCAACACTAACACAAGTGCGAAAAGTGGTTTCCCACACTAATACAAGTGCAAAAGTGGTTTCCTGCACCAACACAAGTGCGAAAATTGGTTTTTCAACACTAACACAAGTGCGAAAAGTGGTTTTTCCACACTAATACAAGTGCAAAAGTGGTTTCCTGCACCAACACAAGTGCGAAAAGTGGTTTTTCAACACTAACACAAGTGCGAAAAGTGGTTTTTCCACACTAATACAAGTGCAAAAGTGGTTTCCTGCACCAACACAAGAGCGAAAAGTGGTTTTTCAACACTAACACAAGTGCGAAAAGTGGTTTTTCCACACTAATACAAGTGCGAAAAGTGGTTTTTCAACACTAACACAAGTGCGAAAAGTGGGTTTTCAACACTAACACAAGTGCGAAAAGTGGTTTTTCCACACTAATACAAGTGCAAAAGTGGTTTCCTGCAACAACACAAGTGCGAAAAGTGGGTTTTCAACACTAACACAAGTGCGAAAAGTGGTTTTTCCACACTAATACAAGTGCAAAAGTGGTTTCCTGCAACAACACAAGTGCGAAAAGTGGGTTTTCAACACTAACACAAGTGCGAAAAGTTGTTTTTCAACACTAACACAAGTGCGAAAAGTGGTTTTTCAACACTAACACAAGTGCGAAAAGTGTTTTTTCAACACAAACACAAGTGCGAAAAGTGGTTTTTCAACACTAGCACAAGTGCGAAAAGTGGTTTTTCCACACTAATACAAGTGCAAAAGTGGTTTCCTGCACCAACACAAGTGCGAAAAGTGGTTTTTCAACACGAATACAAGTGCGAAAAGTGGTTTTCCAACACTATCACAAGTGCAAAAAGGGTTTTTCCACTCTAGGTTTCCTGCACCAACACAAGTGCGAAAAGTGGTTTTTCAACACGAATACAAGTGCGAAAAGTGGTTTTCCAACACTATCACAAGTGCAAAAAGTGTTTTTTCCACACTAATACAAGTGCAAAAGTGGTTTCCTGCACCAACACACGTGCGAAAAGTGGTTTTTCAACACTAACACAAGTGCGAAAAGTGGTTTTTCAACACAAACACAGGTGCGAAAAGTGGTTTTTCAACACTAGCACAAGTGCGAAAAGTGGTTTTTCCACACTAATACAAGTGCAAAAGTGGTTTCCTGCACCAACACAAGTGCGAAAAGTGGTTTTTCAACACGAATACAAGTGCGAAAAGTGGTTTTCCAACACTATCGCAAGTGCAAAAAGGGTTTTTTCCACACTAATACAAGTGCAAAAGTGGTTTCCTGCACCAACACAAGTGCGAAAAGTGGTTTTTCAACACTAACACAAGTGCAAAAAGTGGTTTTTCAACACAAACACAAGTGCGAAAAGTGGTTTTTCAACACAAACACAAGTGCGAAAAGTGGTTTTCCACACTAATACAAGTGCAAAAGTGGTTTCCTGCACCAACACAAGTGCGAAAAGTGGTTTTTCAACACGAATACAAGTGCGAAAAGTGGTTTCCTGCACCAACACAAGTGCGAAAAGTGGTTTTTCAACACAAACACAAGTGCGAAAAGTGGTTTTCCACACTAATACAAGTGCAAAAGTGGTTTCCTGCACCAACACAAGTGCGAAAAGTGGTTTTTCAACACTAATACAAGTGCAAAAGTGGTTTCCTGCACCAACACAAGTGCGAAAAGTGGTTTTTCAACACAAACACAAGTGCGAAAAGTGGTTTTTCAACACTAGCACAAGTGCGAAAAGTGGTTTTTCCACACTAATACAAGTGCAAAAGTGGTTTCCTGCACCAACACAAGTGCGAAAAGTGGTTTTTCAACACGAATACAAGTGCGAAAAGTGGTTTTCCAACACTATCACAAGTGCAAAAAGGGTTTTTTCCACACTAATACAAGTGCAAAAGTGGTTTCCTGCACCAACACAAGAGCGAAAAGTGGTTTTTCAACACTAACACAAGTGCGAAAAGTGGTTTTTCCACACTAATACAAGTGCGAAAAGTGGTTTTTCAACACTAACACAAGTGCGAAAAGTGGGTTTTCAACACTAACACAAGTGCGAAAAGTGGTTTTTCAACACTAACACAAGTGCGAAAAGTGGTTTTTCCACACTAATACAAGTGCAAAAGTGGTTTCCTGCACCAACACAAGTGCGAAAAGTGGGTTTTCAACACTAACACAAGTGCGAAAAGTTGTTTTTCAACACTAACACAAGTGCAAAAAGTGGTTTTTCAACACTAACACAAGTGCGAAAAGTGTTTTTTCAACACAAACACAAGTGCGAAAAGTGGTTTTTCAACACTAGCACAAGTGCGAAAAGTGGTTTTTCCACACTAATACAAGTGCAAAAGTGGTTTCCTGCACCAACACAAGTGCGAAAAGTGGTTTTTCAACACGAATACAAGTGCGAAAAGTGGTTTTCCAACACTATCACAAGTGCAAAAAGGGTTTTTTCCACACTAGGTTTCCTGCACCAACACAAGTGCGAAAAGTGGTTTTTCAACACGAATACAAGTGCGAAAAGTGGTTTTCCAACACTATCACAAGTGCAAAAAGTGTTTTTTCCACACTAATACAAGTGCAAAAGTGGTTTCCTGCACCAACATAAGTGCGAAAAGTGGTTTTTCAACACTAACACAAGTGCGAAAAGTGGTTTTTCAACACTAACACAAGTGCGAAAAGTGTTTTTTCCACACTAATACAAGTGCAAAAGTGGTTTCCTGTACCAACACAAGTGCGAAAAGTGGTTTTTCAACACTCACACAAGTGCGAAAAGTGGTTTTTCAACACTATCACAAGTGCAAAAAGTGTTTTTTCCACACTAATACAAGTGCAAAATTGGTTTCCTGCACCAACACAAGTGCGAAAAGTGGTTTTTCAACACAAACACAAGTGCGAAAAGTGGTTTTTCAACACTAGCACAAGTGCGAAAAGTGGTTTTTCCACACTAATACAAGTGCAAAAGTGGTTTCCTGCACCAACACAAGTGCGAAAAGTGGGTTTTCAACACTAACACAAGTGCGAAAAGTGGTTTTTCAACACTAACACAAGTGCGAAAAGTGTTTTTTCCACACTAATACAAGTGCAAAAGTGGTTTCCTGTACCAACACAAGTGCGAAAAGTGGTGTTTCAACACTCACACAAGTGTGAAAAGTGGTTTTTCAACACTATCACAAGTGCAAAAAGTGGTTTTTCAACACTAACACAAGTGCGAAAAGTGGTTTTTCCACACTAATACAAGTGCAAAAGTGGTTTCCTGCACCAACACAAGTGCGAAAAGTGGTTTTTCAACACTAACACAAGTGCGAAAAGTGGTTTCCTGCACCAACACAAGTGCGAAAAGTGGTGTTTCAACACTCACACAAGTGTGAAAAGTGGTTTTTCAACACTATCACAAGTGCAAAAAGTGGTTTTTCAACACTAACACAAGTGCGAAAAGTGGTTTTTCCACACTAATACAAGTGCAAAAGTGGTTTCCTGCACCAACACAAGTGCGAAAAGTGGTTTTTCAACACTAACACAAGTGCGAAAAGTGGTTTCCTGCACCAACACAAGTGCGAAAAGTGGTTTTCCACACTAATACAAGTGCAAAAGTGGTTTCCTGCACCAACACAAGTGCGAAAAGTGGTTTTTCAACACGAATACAAGTGCGAAAAGTGGTTTCCTGCACCAACACAAGTGCGAAAAGTGGTTTTTCAACACAAACACAAGTGCGAAAAGTGGTTTTCCACACTAATACAAGTGCAAAAGTGGTTTCCTGCACCAACACAAGTGCGAAAAGTGGTTTTTCAACACTAATACAAGTGCAAAAGTGGTTTCCTGCACCAACACAAGTGCGAAAAGTGGTTTTTCAACACAAACACAAGTGCGAAAAGTGGTTTTTCAACACTAGCACAAGTGCGAAAAGTGGTTTTTCCACACTAATACAAGTGCAAAAGTGGTTTCCTGCACCAACACAAGTGCGAAAAGTGGTTTTTCAACACGAATACAAGTGCGAAAAGTGGTTTTCCAACACTATCACAAGTGCAAAAAGGGTTTTTTCCACACTAATACAAGTGCAAAAGTGGTTTCCTGCACCAACACAAGAGCGAAAAGTGGTTTTTCAACACTAACACAAGTGCGAAAAGTGGTTTTTCCACACTAATACAAGTGCGAAAAGTGGTTTTTCAACACTAACACAAGTGCGAAAAGTGGGTTTTCAACACTAACACAAGTGCGAAAAGTGGTTTTTCAACACTAACACAAGTGCGAAAAGTGGTTTTTCCACACTAATACAAGTGCAAAAGTGGTTTCCTGCACCAACACAAGTGCGAAAAGTGGGTTTTCAACACTAACACAAGTGCGAAAAGTTGTTTTTCAACACTAACACAAGTGCAAAAAGTGGTTTTTCAACACTAACACAAGTGCGAAAAGTGTTTTTTCAACACAAACACAAGTGCGAAAAGTGGTTTTTCAACACTAGCACAAGTGCGAAAAGTGGTTTTTCCACACTAATACAAGTGCAAAAGTGGTTTCCTGCACCAACACAAGTGCGAAAAGTGGTTTTTCAACACGAATACAAGTGCGAAAAGTGGTTTTCCAACACTATCACAAGTGCAAAAAGGGTTTTTTCCACACTAGGTTTCCTGCACCAACACAAGTGCGAAAAGTGGTTTTTCAACACGAATACAAGTGCGAAAAGTGGTTTTCCAACACTATCACAAGTGCAAAAAGTGTTTTTTCCACACTAATACAAGTGCAAAAGTGGTTTCCTGCACCAACATAAGTGCGAAAAGTGGTTTTTCAACACTAACACAAGTGCGAAAAGTGGTTTTTCAACACTAACACAAGTGCGAAAAGTGTTTTTTCCACACTAATACAAGTGCAAAAGTGGTTTCCTGTACCAACACAAGTGCGAAAAGTGGTTTTTCAACACTCACACAAGTGCGAAAAGTGGTTTTTCAACACTATCACAAGTGCAAAAAGTGTTTTTTCCACACTAATACAAGTGCAAAATTGGTTTCCTGCACCAACACAAGTGCGAAAAGTGGTTTTTCAACACAAACACAAGTGCGAAAAGTGGTTTTCAACACTAGCACAAGTGCGAAAAGTGGTTTTTCCACACTAATACAAGTGCAAAAGTGGTTTCCTGCACCAACACAAGTGCGAAAAGTGGGTTTTCAACACTAACACAAGTGCGAAAAGTGGTTTCCTGCACCAACACAAGTGCGAAAAGTGGGTTTTCAACACTAACACAAGTGCGAAAAGTGGTTTTTCAACACTAACACAAGTGCAAAAGTGGTTTCCTGTACCAACACAAGTGCGAAAAGTGGTTTTTCAACACTCACACAAGTGCGAAAAGTGGTTTTTCAACACTATCACAAGTGCAAAAAGTGTTTTTTCCACACTAATACAAGTGCAAAATTGGTTTCCTGCATCAACACAAGTGCGAAAAGTGGTTTTTCAACACTAACACAAGTGCGAAAAGTGGTTTTTCAACACAAACACAAGTGCGAAAAGTGTTTTTTCCACACTAATACAAGTGCAAAAGTGGTTTCCTGCACCAACACAAGTGCGAAAAGTGGTTTTTCAACACTAACACAAGTGCGAAAAGTGGTTTTTCAACACTAACACAAGTGCGAAAAGTGGTTTCCCACACTAATACAAGTGCAAAAGTGGTTTCCTGCACCAACACAAGTGCGAAAATTGGTTTTTCAACACTAACACAAGTGCGAAAAGTGGTTTTTCCACACTAATACAAGTGCAAAAGTGGTTTCCTGCACCAACACAAGTGCGAAAAGTGGTTTTTCAACACTAACACAAGTGCGAAAAGTGGTTTTTCCACACTAATACAAGTGCAAAAGTGGTTTCCTGCACCAACACAAGAGCGAAAAGTGGTTTTTCAACACTAACACAAGTGCGAAAAGTGGTTTTTCCACACTAATACAAGTGCGAAAAGTGGTTTTTCAACACTAACACAAGTGCGAAAAGTGGGTTTTCAACACTAACACAAGTGCGAAAAGTGGTTTTTCCACACTAATACAAGTGCAAAAGTGGTTTCCTGCAACAACACAAGTGCGAAAAGTGGGTTTTCAACAATAACACAAGTGCGAAAAGTGGTTTTTCCACACTAATACAAGTGCAAAAGTGGTTTCCTGCAACAACACAAGTGCGAAAAGTGGGTTTTCAACACTAACACAAGTGCGAAAAGTTGTTTTTCAACACTAACACAAGTGCGAAAAGTGGTTTTTCAACACTAACACAAGTGCGAAAAGTGTTTTTTCAACACAAACACAAGTGCGAAAAGTGGTTTTTCAACACTAGCACAAGTGCGAAAAGTGGTTTTTCCACACTAATACAAGTGCAAAAGTGGTTTCCTGCACCAACACAAGTGCGAAAAGTGGTTTTTCAACACGAATACAAGTGCGAAAAGTGGTTTTCCAACACTATCACAAGTGCAAAAAGGGTTTTTCCACTCTAGGTTTCCTGCACCAACACAAGTGCGAAAAGTGGTTTTTCAACACGAATACAAGTGCGAAAAGTGGTTTTCCAACACTATCACAAGTGCAAAAAGTGTTTTTTCCACACTAATACAAGTGCAAAAGTGGTTTCCTGCACCAACACACGTGCGAAAAGTGGTTTTTCAACACTAACACAAGTGCGAAAAGTGGTTTTTCAACACAAACACAGGTGCGAAAAGTGGTTTTTCAACACTAGCACAAGTGCGAAAAGTGGTTTTTCCACACTAATACAAGTGCAAAAGTGGTTTCCTGCACCAACACAAGTGCGAAAAGTGGTTTTTCAACACGAATACAAGTGCGAAAAGTGGTTTTCCAACACTATCGCAAGTGCAAAAAGGGTTTTTTCCACACTAATACAAGTGCAAAAGTGGTTTCCTGCACCAACACAAGTGCGAAAAGTGGTTTTTCAACACTAACACAAGTGCAAAAAGTGGTTTTTCAACACAAACACAAGTGCGAAAAGTGGTTTTTCAACACAAACACAAGTGCGAAAAGTGGTTTTCCACACTAATACAAGTGCAAAAGTGGTTTCCTGCACCAACACAAGTGCGAAAAGTGGTTTTTCAACACGAATACAAGTGCGAAAAGTGGTTTCCTGCACCAACACAAGTGCGAAAAGTGGTTTTTCAACACAAACACAAGTGCGAAAAGTGGTTTTCCACACTAATACAAGTGCAAAAGTGGTTTCCTGCACCAACACAAGTGCGAAAAGTGGTTTTTCAACACTAATACAAGTGCAAAAGTGGTTTCCTGCACCAACACAAGTGCGAAAAGTGGTTTTTCAACACAAACACAAGTGCGAAAAGTGGTTTTTCAACACTAGCACAAGTGCGAAAAGTGGTTTTTCCACACTAATACAAGTGCAAAAGTGGTTTCCTGCACCAACACAAGTGCGAAAAGTGGTTTTTCAACACGAATACAAGTGCGAAAAGTGGTTTTCCAACACTATCACAAGTGCAAAAAGGGTTTTTTCCACACTAATACAAGTGCAAAAGTGGTTTCCTGCACCAACACAAGAGCGAAAAGTGGTTTTTCAACACTAACACAAGTGCGAAAAGTGGTTTTTCCACACTAATACAAGTGCGAAAAGTGGTTTTTCAACACTAACACAAGTGCGAAAAGTGGGTTTTCAACACTAACACAAGTGCGAAAAGTGGTTTTTCAACACTAACACAAGTGCGAAAAGTGGTTTTTCCACACTAATACAAGTGCAAAAGTGGTTTCCTGCACCAACACAAGTGCGAAAAGTGGGTTTTCAACACTAACACAAGTGCGAAAAGTTGTTTTTCAACACTAACACAAGTGCAAAAAGTGGTTTTTCAACACTAACACAAGTGCGAAAAGTGTTTTTTCAACACAAACACAAGTGCGAAAAGTGGTTTTTCAACACTAGCACAAGTGCGAAAAGTGGTTTTTCCACACTAATACAAGTGCAAAAGTGGTTTCCTGCACCAACACAAGTGCGAAAAGTGGTTTTTCAACACGAATACAAGTGCGAAAAGTGGTTTTCCAACACTATCACAAGTGCAAAAAGGGTTTTTTCCACACTAGGTTTCCTGCACCAACACAAGTGCGAAAAGTGGTTTTTCAACACGAATACAAGTGCGAAAAGTGGTTTTCCAACACTATCACAAGTGCAAAAAGTGTTTTTTCCACACTAATACAAGTGCAAAAGTGGTTTCCTGCACCAACATAAGTGCGAAAAGTGGTTTTTCAACACTAACACAAGTGCGAAAAGTGGTTTTTCAACACTAACACAAGTGCGAAAAGTGTTTTTTCCACACTAATACAAGTGCAAAAGTGGTTTCCTGTACCAACACAAGTGCGAAAAGTGGTTTTTCAACACTCACACAAGTGCGAAAAGTGGTTTTTCAACACTATCACAAGTGCAAAAAGTGTTTTTTCCACACTAATACAAGTGCAAAATTGGTTTCCTGCACCAACACAAGTGCGAAAAGTGGTTTTTCAACACAAACACAAGTGCGAAAAGTGGTTTTTCAACACTAGCACAAGTGCGAAAAGTGGTTTTTCCACACTAATACAAGTGCAAAAGTGGTTTCCTGCACCAACACAAGTGCGAAAAGTGGGTTTTCAACACTAACACAAGTGCGAAAAGTGGTTTTTCAACACTAACACAAGTGCGAAAAGTGTTTTTTCCACACTAATACAAGTGCAAAAGTGGTTTCCTGTACCAACACAAGTGCGAAAAGTGGTGTTTCAACACTCACACAAGTGTGAAAAGTGGTTTTTCAACACTATCACAAGTGCAAAAAGTGGTTTTTCAACACTAACACAAGTGCGAAAAGTGGTTTTTCCACACTAATACAAGTGCAAAAGTGGTTTCCTGCACCAACACAAGTGCGAAAAGTGGTTTTTCAACACTAACACAAGTGCGAAAAGTGGTTTCCTGCACCAACACAAGTGCGAAAAGTGGTGTTTCAACACTCACACAAGTGTGAAAAGTGGTTTTTCAACACTATCACAAGTGCAAAAAGTGGTTTTTCAACACTAACACAAGTGCGAAAAGTGGTTTTTCCACACTAATACAAGTGCAAAAGTGGTTTCCTGCACCAACACAAGTGCGAAAAGTGGTTTTTCAACACTAACACAAGTGCGAAAAGTGGTTTCCTGCACCAACACAAGTGCGAAAAGTGGTTTTCCACACTAATACAAGTGCAAAAGTGGTTTCCTGCACCAACACAAGTGCGAAAAGTGGTTTTTCAACACGAATACAAGTGCGAAAAGTGGTTTCCTGCACCAACACAAGTGCGAAAAGTGGTTTTTCAACACAAACACAAGTGCGAAAAGTGGTTTTCCACACTAATACAAGTGCAAAAGTGGTTTCCTGCACCAACACAAGTGCGAAAAGTGGTTTTTCAACACTAATACAAGTGCAAAAGTGGTTTCCTGCACCAACACAAGTGCGAAAAGTGGTTTTTCAACACAAACACAAGTGCGAAAAGTGGTTTTTCAACACTAGCACAAGTGCGAAAAGTGGTTTTTCCACACTAATACAAGTGCAAAAGTGGTTTCCTGCACCAACACAAGTGCGAAAAGTGGTTTTTCAACACGAATACAAGTGCGAAAAGTGGTTTTCCAACACTATCACAAGTGCAAAAAGGGTTTTTTCCACACTAATACAAGTGCAAAAGTGGTTTCCTGCACCAACACAAGAGCGAAAAGTGGTTTTTCAACACTAACACAAGTGCGAAAAGTGGTTTTTCCACACTAATACAAGTGCGAAAAGTGGTTTTTCAACACTAACACAAGTGCGAAAAGTGGGTTTTCAACACTAACACAAGTGCGAAAAGTGGTTTTTCAACACTAACACAAGTGCGAAAAGTGGTTTTTCCACACTAATACAAGTGCAAAAGTGGTTTCCTGCACCAACACAAGTGCGAAAAGTGGGTTTTCAACACTAACACAAGTGCGAAAAGTTGTTTTTCAACACTAACACAAGTGCAAAAAGTGGTTTTTCAACACTAACACAAGTGCGAAAAGTGTTTTTTCAACACAAACACAAGTGCGAAAAGTGGTTTTTCAACACTAGCACAAGTGCGAAAAGTGGTTTTTCCACACTAATACAAGTGCAAAAGTGGTTTCCTGCACCAACACAAGTGCGAAAAGTGGTTTTTCAACACGAATACAAGTGCGAAAAGTGGTTTTCCAACACTATCACAAGTGCAAAAAGGGTTTTTTCCACACTAGGTTTCCTGCACCAACACAAGTGCGAAAAGTGGTTTTTCAACACGAATACAAGTGCGAAAAGTGGTTTTCCAACACTATCACAAGTGCAAAAAGTGTTTTTTCCACACTAATACAAGTGCAAAAGTGGTTTCCTGCACCAACATAAGTGCGAAAAGTGGTTTTTCAACACTAACACAAGTGCGAAAAGTGGTTTTTCAACACTAACACAAGTGCGAAAAGTGTTTTTTCCACACTAATACAAGTGCAAAAGTGGTTTCCTGTACCAACACAAGTGCGAAAAGTGGTTTTTCAACACTCACACAAGTGCGAAAAGTGGTTTTTCAACACTATCACAAGTGCAAAAAGTGTTTTTTCCACACTAATACAAGTGCAAAATTGGTTTCCTGCACCAACACAAGTGCGAAAAGTGGTTTTTCAACACAAACACAAGTGCGAAAAGTGGTTTTTCAACACTAGCACAAGTGCGAAAAGTGGTTTTTCCACACTAATACAAGTGCAAAAGTGGTTTCCTGCACCAACACAAGTGCGAAAAGTGGGTTTTCAACACTAACACAAGTGCGAAAAGTGGTTTTTCAACACTAACACAAGTGCGAAAAGTGTTTTTTCCACACTAATACAAGTGCAAAAGTGGTTTCCTGTACCAACACAAGTGCGAAAAGTGGTGTTTCAACACTCACACAAGTGTGAAAAGTGGTTTTTCAACACTATCACAAGTGCAAAAAGTGGTTTTTCAACACTAACACAAGTGCGAAAAGTGGTTTTTCCACACTAATACAAGTGCAAAAGTGGTTTCCTGCACCAACACAAGTGCGAAAAGTGGTTTTTCAACACTAACACAAGTGCGAAAAGTGGTTTCCTGCACCAACACAAGTGCGAAAAGTGGTTTTTCAACACGAATACAAGTGCGAAAAGTGGTTTCCTGCACCAACACAAGTGCGAAAAGTGGTTTTTCAACACAAACACAAGTGCGAAAAGTGGTTTTTCAACACAAACACAAGTGCCAAAAGTGGTTTTTCAACACAAACACAAGTGCAAAAAGTGGTTTTTCCACACTAATACAAGTGCAAAAGTGGTTTCCTGCACCAACACAAGTGCGAAAAGTGGTTTTTCAACACTAATACAAGTGCAAAAGTGGTTTCCTGCACCAACACAAGTGCGAAAAGTGGTTTTTCAACACAAACACAAGTGCGAAAAGTGGTTTTTCAACACTAGCACAAGTGCGAAAAGTGGTTTTTCCACACTAATACAAGTGCAAAAGTGGTTTCCTGCACCAACACAAGTGCGAAAAGTGGTTTTTCAACACGAATACAAGTGCGAAAAGTGGTTTTCCAACACTATCACAAGTGCAAAAAGGGTTTTTTCCACACTAATACAAGTGCAAAAGTGGTTTCCTGCACCAATACAAGAGCGAAAAGTGGTTTTTCAACACTAACACAAGTGCGAAAAGTGGTTTTTCCACACTAATACAAGTGCGAAAAGTGGTTTTTCAACACTAACACAAGTGCGAAAAGTGGGTTTTCAACACTAACACAAGTGCGAAAAGTGGTTTTTCAACACTAACACAAGTGCGAAAAGTGGTTTTTCCACACTAATACAAGTGCAAAAGTGGTTTCCTGCACCAACACAAGTGCGAAAAGTGGGTTTTCAACACTAACACAAGTGCGAAAAGTTGTTTTTCAACACTAACACAAGTGCAAAAAGTGGTTTTTCAACACTAACACAAGTGCGAAAAGTGTTTTTTCAACACAAACACAAGTGCGAAAAGTGGTTTTTCAACACTAGCACAAGTGCGAAAAGTGGTTTTTCCACACTAATACAAGTGCAAAAGTGGTTTCCTGCACCAACACAAGTGCGAAAAGTGGTTTTTCAACACGAATACAAGTGCGAAAAGTGGTTTTCCAACACTATCACAAGTGCAAAAAGGGTTTTTTCCACACTAGGTTTCCTGCACCAACACAAGTGCGAAAAGTGGTTTTTCAACACGAATACAAGTGCGAAAAGTGGTTTTCCAACACTATCACAAGTGCAAAAAGTGTTTTTTCCACACTAATACAAGTGCAAAAGTGGTTTCCTGCACCAACATAAGTGCGAAAAGTGGTTTTTCAACACTAACACAAGTGCGAAAAGTGGTTTTTCAACACTAACACAAGTGCGAAAAGTGTTTTTTCCACACTAATACAAGTGCAAAAGTGGTTTCCTGTACCAACACAAGTGCGAAAAGTGGTTTTTCAACACTCACACAAGTGCGAAAAGTGGTTTTTCAACACTATCACAAGTGCAAAAAGTGTTTTTTCCACACTAATACAAGTGCAAAATTGGTTTCCTGCACCAACACAAGTGCGAAAAGTGTTTTTTCAACACAAACACAAGTGCGAAAAGTGGTTTTTCAACACTAGCACAAGTGCGAAAAGTGGTTTTTCCACACTAATACAAGTGCAAAAGTGGTTTCCTGCACCAACACAAGTGCGAAAAGTGGGTTTTCAACACTAACACAAGTGCGAAAAGTGGTTTTTCAACACTAACACAAGTGCGAAAAGTGTTTTTTCCACACTAATACAAGTGCAAAAGTGGTTTCCTGTACCAACACAAGTGCGAAAAGTGGTTTTTCAACACTCACACAAGTGTGAAAAGTGGTTTTTCAACACTATCACAAGTGCAAAAAGTGTTTTTTCCACACTAATACAAGTGCAAAATTGGTTTCCTGCACCAACACAAGTGCGAAAAGTGGTTTTTCAACACAAACACAAGTGCGAAAAGTGGTTTTTCAACACTACCACAAGTGCGAAAAGTGGTTTTTCCACACTAATACAAGTGCAAAAGTGGTTTCCTGCACCAACACAAGTGCGAAAAGTGGGTTTTCAACACTAACACAAGTGCGAAAAGTGGTTTTTCAACACTAACACAAGTGCGAAAAGTGGTTTTTCAACACTAACACAAGTGCGAAAAGTGTTTTTTCCACACGAATACAAGTGCAAAAGTGGTTTCCTGTACCAACACAAGTGCGAAAAGTGGTTTTTCAACACTCACACAAGTGCGAAAAGTGGTTTTTCAACACTATCACAAGTGCAAAAAGTGTTTTTTCCACACTAATACAAGTGCAAAATTGGTTTCCTGCATCAACACAAGTGCGAAAAGTGGTTTTTCAACACTAACACAAGTGCGAAAAGTGGTTTTTCAACACAAACACAAGTGCGAAAAGTGTTTTTTCCACACTAACACAAGTGCGAAAAGTGGTTTCCCACACTAATACAAGTGCAAAAGTGGTTTCCTGCACCAACACAAGTGCGAAAATTGGTTTTTCAACACTAACACAAGTGCGAAAAGTGGTTTTTCCACACTAATACAAGTGCAAAAGTGGTTTCCTGCACCAACTCAAGTGCGAAAAGTGGTTTTTCAACACTAACACAAGTGCGAAAAGTGTTTTTTCCACACTAATACAAGTGCGAAAAGTGGTTTTTCAACAGTATCACAAGTGCGAAAAGTGGTTTTTCAACACTAACACAAGTGCGAAAAGTGGTTTTTCCACACTAATACAAGTGCAAAAGTGGTTTCCTGCACCAACACAAGTGCGAAAAGTGGTTTTTCAACACTAACACAAGTGGGAAAAGTGGTTTTTCAACACAAACACAAGTGCGAAAAGTGGTTTTTCAACACTAGCACAAGTGCGAAAAGTGGTTTTTCCACACTAATACAAGTGCAAAAGTGGTTTCCTGCACCAACACAAGTGCGAAAAGTGGTTTTTCAACACGAATACAAGTGCGAAAAGTGGTTTTCCAACACTATCACAAGTGCAAAAAGTGTTTTTTCCACACTAATACAAGTGCAAAAGTGGTTTCCTGCACCAACACAAGTGCGAAAGTGGTTTTTCAACACTAACACAAGTGCGAAACGTGGTTTTTCAACACTAACACAAGTGTGAAAAGTGGTTTTTCCACACTAATACAAGTGCAAAAGTGGTTTCCTGCACCAACACAAGTGGGAAAAGTGGTTTTTCAACACAAACACAAGTGCGAAAATTGGTTTTTCAACACTAACACAAGTGCGAAAAGTGGTTTTTCCACACTAATACAAGTGCAAAAGTGGTTTCCTGCACCAACACAAGTGCGAAAAGTGGGTTTTCAACACTAACACAAGTGAAAAAAGTGGTTTTTCAACACTAACGCAAGTGCGAAAAGTGGTTTTTCCACACTAATACAAGTGCAAAAGTGGTTTCCTGCACCAACACAAGTGCGAAAAGTGGGTTTTCAACACTAACACAAGTGCGAAAAGTGGTTTTTCAACACTAACACAAGTGCGAAAAGTGTTTTTTCCACACTAATACAAGTGCAAAAGTGGTTTCCTGTACCAACACAAGTGCGAAAAGTGGTTTTTCAACACCCACACAAGTGCGAAAAGTGGTTTTTCAACACTATCACAAGTGCAAAAAGTGTTTTTTCCACACTAATACAAGTGCAAAATTGGTTTCCTGCACCAACACAAGTGCGAAAAGTGGTTTTTCAACACTATCACAAGTGCAAAAAGTGTTTTTTCCACACTAATACAAGTGCAAAATTGGTTTCCTGCACCAACACAAGTGCGAAAAGTGGTTTTTCAACACAAACACAAGTGCGAAAAGTGGTTTTTCAACACTAGCACAAGTGCGAAAAGTGGTTTTTCCACACTAATACAAGTGCAAAAGTGGTTTCCTGCACCAACACAAGTGCGAAAAGTGGTTTTTCAACACGAATACAAGTGCGAAAAGTGGTTTTCCAACACTATCACAAGTGCAAAAAGGGTTTTTTCCACACTAGGTTTCCTGCACCAACACAAGTGCGAAAAGTGGTTTTTCAACACGAATACAAGTGCGAAAAGTGGTTTTCCAACACTATCACAAGTGCAAAAAGTGTTTTTTCCACACTAATACAAGTGCAAAAGTGGTTTCCTGCACCAACACAAGTGCGAAAAGTGGTTTTTCAACACTAACACAAGTGCGAAAAGTGGTTTTTCAACACTAACACAAGTGCGAAAAGTGTTTTTTCCACACTAATACAAGTGCAAAAGTGGTTTCCTGCACCAACACAAGTGCGAAAAGTGGTTTTTCAACACTAACACAAGTGCGAAAAGTGGTTTTTCAACACTAACACAAGTGCAAAAAGTGTTTTTTACACACTAATACAAGTGCAAAATTGGTTTCCTGCACCAACACAAGTGCGAAAAGTGGTTTTTCAACACTAACACAATTGCGAAAAGTGGTTTTTCAACACAAACACAAGTGCGAAAAGTGTTTTTTCCACACTAATACAAGTGCAAAAGTGGTTACCTGCACCAACACAAGTGCGAAAAGTGGTTTTTCAACACTAACACAAGTGCGAAAAGTGGTTTTTCAACACTAACACAAGTGTGAAAAGTGGTTTCCCACACTAATACAAGTGCAAAAGTGGTTTCCTGCACCAACACAAGTGCGAAAAGTGGTTTTTCAACACTAACACAAGTGCGAAAAGTGGTTTTTCAACACTAACACAAGTGCGAAAAGTGGTTTTTCAACACTAACACAAGTGCGAAAAGTGGTTTTTCCACACTAATACAAGTGCAAAAGTGGTTTCCTGCACCAACACAAGTGCGAAAAGTGGTTTTTCAACACGAATACAAGTGCGAAAAGTGGTTTTCCAACACTATCACAAGTGCGAAAAGTGGTTTTTCAACACTAACACAAGTGCGAAACGTGGTTTTTCAACACTAACACAAGTGCGAAAAGTGGTTTTTCAACACTAACACAAGTGCGAAACGTGGTTTTTCAACACTAACACAAGTGCGAAAAGTGGTTTTTCAACACTAACACAAGTGCGAAAAGTGGTTTTTCAACACAAACACAGGTGCGAAAAGTGGTTTTTCAACACTAGCACAAGTGCGAAAAGTGGTTTTTCCACACTAATACAAGTGCAAAAGTGGTTTCCTGCACCAACACAAGTGCGAAAAGTGGTTTTTCAACACGAATACAAGTGCGAAAAGTGGTTTTCCAACACTATCGCAAGTGCAAAAAGGGTTTTTTCCACACTAATACAAGTGCAAAAGTGGTTTCCTGCACCAACACAAGTGCGAAAAGTGGTTTTTCAACACAAACACAAGTGCGAAAAGTGGTTTTTCAACACTAGCACAAGTGCGAAAAGTGGTTTTTCCACACTAATACAAGTGCAAAAGTGGTTTCCTGCACCAACACAAGTGCGAAAAGTGGTTTTTCAACACGAATACAAGTGCGAAAAGTGGTTTTCCAACACTATCACATGTGCAAAAAGGGTTTTTTCCACACTAATACAAGTGCAAAAGTGGTTTCCTGCACCAACACAAGAGCGAAAAGTGGTTTTTCAACACTAACACAAGTGCGAAAAGTGGTTTTTCCACACTAATACAAGTGCGAAAAGTGGTTTTTCAACACTAA
Organism: Myxine glutinosa; assembly: GCF_964187855.1. Classification (NCBI taxonomy): domain Eukaryota; kingdom Metazoa; phylum Chordata; class Myxini; order Myxiniformes; family Myxinidae; genus Myxine; species Myxine glutinosa. The sequence goes on along the minus strand of NW_027617299.1, from coordinate 110,563 downwards.
CACAAGTGCGAAAAGTGGGTTTTCAACACTAACACAAGTGCGAAAAGTGGTTTTTCAACACTAACACAAGTGCAAAAAGTGGTTTCCTGCACCAACACAAGTGCGAAAAGTGGGTTTTCAACACTAACACAAGTGCGAAAAGTGGGTTTTCAACACTAACACAAGTGCGAAAAGCTGTTTTTCAACACTAACACAAGTGCAAAAAGTGGTTTCCTGCACCAACACAAGAGCGAAAAGTGGTTTTTCAACACTAACACAAGTGCGAAAAGTGGTTTTTCCACACTAATACAAGTGCAAAAGTGGTTTCCTGCACCAACACAAGTGCGAAAAGTGGGTTTTCAACACTAACACAAGTGCGAAAAGCTGTTTTTCAACACTAACACAAGTGCGAAAAGTGGTTTTTCAACACTAACACAAGTGCGAAAAGTGTTTTTTCAACACAAACACAAGTGCGAAAAGTGGTTTTTCAACACTAGCACAAGTGCGAAAAGTGGTTTTTCCACACTAATACAAGTGTAAAAGTGGTTTCCTGCACCAACACAAGTGCAAAAAGTGGTTTTTCAACACGAATACAAGTGCGAAAAGTGGTTTTCCAACACTATCACAAGTGCAAAAAGGGTTTTTTCCACACTAGGTTTCCTGCACCAACACAAGTGCGAAAAGTGGTTTTTCAACACGAATACAAGTGCGAAAAGTGGTTTTCCAACACTATCACAAGTGCAAAAAGTGTTTTTTCCACACTAATACAAGTGCAAAAGTGGTTTCCTGCACCAACACACGTGCGAAAAGTGGTTTTTCAACACGAATACAAGTGCGAAAAGTGGTTTTCCAACACTATCGCAAGTGCAAAAAGTGTTTTTTCCACACTAATACAAGTGCAAAAGTGGTTTCCTGCACCAACACAAGTGCGAAAAGTGGTTTTTCAACACGAATACAAGTGCGAAAAGTGGTTTTCCAACACTATCGCAAGTGCAAAAAGGGTTTTTTCCACACTAATACAAGTGCAAAAGTGGTTTCCTGCACCAACACAAGTGCGAAAAGTGGTTTTTCAACACAAACACAAGTGCGAAAAGTGGTTTTTCAACACTAGCACAAGTGCGAAAAGTGGTTTTTCCACACTAATACAAGTGCAAAAGTGGTTTCCTGCACCAACACAAGTGCGAAAAGTGGTTTTTCAACACGAATACAAGTGCGAAAAGTGGTTTTCCAACACTATCACATGTGCAAAAAGGGTTTTTTCCACACTAATACAAGTGCAAAAGTGGTTTCCTGCACCAACACAAGAGCGAAAAGTGGTTTTTCAACACTAACACAAGTGCGAAAAGTGGTTTTTCCCCACTAATACAAGTGCGAAAAGTGGTTTTTCAACACTAACACAAGTGCGAAAAGTGGGTTTTCAACACTAACACAAGTGCGAAAAGTGGTTTTTCAACACTAACACAAGTGCAAAAAGTGGTTTTTCCACACTAATACAAGTGCAAAAGTGGTTTCCTGCACCAACACAAGTGCGAAAAGTGGGTTTTCAACACTAACACAAGTGCGAAAAGCTGTTTTTCAACACTAACACAAGTGCGAAAAGTGGTTTTTCAACACTAACACAAGTGCGAAAAGTGGTTTTTCAACACTAACACAAGTGCGAAAAGTGTTTTTTCAACACAAACACAAGTGCGAAAAGTGGTTTTTCAACACTAGCACAAGTGCGAAAAGTGGTTTTTCCACACTAATACAAGTGTAAAAGTGGCTTCCTGCACCAACACAAGTGCAAAAAGTGGTTTTTCAACACGAATACAAGTGCGAAAAGTGGTTTTCCAACACTATCACAATTGCAAAAAGGGTTTTTTCCACACTAGGTTTCCTGCACCAACACAAGTGCGAAAAGTGGTTTTTCAACACGAATACAAGTGCGAAAAGTGGTTTTCCAACACTATCACAAGTGCAAAAAGTGTTTTTTCCACACTAATACAAGTGCAAAAGTGGTTTCCTGCACCAACACACGTGCGAAAAGTGGTTTTTCAACACAAACACAAGTGCGAAAAGTGTTTTTTCCACACTAACACAAGTGCGAAAAGTGGTTTCCCACACTAATACAAGTGCAAAAGTGGTTTCCTGCACCAACACAAGTGCGAAAATTGGTTTTTCAACACTAACACAAGTGCGAAAAGTGGTTTTTCCACACTAATACAAGTGCAAAAGTGGTTTCCTGCACCAACTCAAGTGCGAAAAGTGGTTTTTCAACACTAACACAAGTGCGAAAAGTGTTTTTTCCACACTAATACAAGTGCGAAAAGTGGTTTTTCAACAGTATCACAAGTGCGAAAAGTGGTTTTTCAACACTAACACAAGTGCGAAAAGTGGTTTTTCCACACTAATACAAGTGCAAAAGTGGTTTCCTGCACCAACACAAGTGCGAAAAGTGGTTTTTCAACACTAACACAAGTGGGAAAAGTGGTTTTTCAACACAAACACAAGTGCGAAAAGTGGTTTTTCAACACTAGCACAAGTGCGAAAAGTGGTTTTTCCACACTAATACAAGTGCAAAAGTGGTTTCCTGCACCAACACAAGTGCGAAAAGTGGTTTTTCAACACGAATACAAGTGCGAAAAGTGGTTTTCCAACACTATCACAAGTGCAAAAAGTGTTTTTTCCACACTAATACAAGTGCAAAAGTGGTTTCCTGCACCAACACAAGTGCGAAAGTGGTTTTTCAACACTAACACAAGTGCGAAACGTGGTTTTTCAACACTAACACAAGTGTGAAAAGTGGTTTTTCCACACTAATACAAGTGCAAAAGTGGTTTCCTGCACCAACACAAGTGGGAAAAGTGGTTTTTCAACACAAACACAAGTGCGAAAATTGGTTTTTCAACACTAACACAAGTGCGAAAAGTGGTTTTTCCACACTAATACAAGTGCAAAAGTGGTTTCCTGCACCAACACAAGTGCGAAAAGTGGGTTTTCAACACTAACACAAGTGAAAAAAGTGGTTTTTCAACACTAACGCAAGTGCGAAAAGTGGTTTTTCCACACTAATACAAGTGCAAAAGTGGTTTCCTGCACCAACACAAGTGCGAAAAGTGGGTTTTCAACACTAACACAAGTGCGAAAAGTGGTTTTTCAACACTAACACAAGTGCGAAAAGTGTTTTTTCCACACTAATACAAGTGCAAAAGTGGTTTCCTGTACCAACACAAGTGCGAAAAGTGGTTTTTCAACACCCACACAAGTGCGAAAAGTGGTTTTTCAACACTATCACAAGTGCAAAAAGTGTTTTTTCCACACTAATACAAGTGCAAAATTGGTTTCCTGCACCAACACAAGTGCGAAAAGTGGTTTTTCAACACTATCACAAGTGCAAAAAGTGTTTTTTCCACACTAATACAAGTGCAAAATTGGTTTCCTGCACCAACACAAGTGCGAAAAGTGGTTTTTCAACACAAACACAAGTGCGAAAAGTGGTTTTTCAACACTAGCACAAGTGCGAAAAGTGGTTTTTCCACACTAATACAAGTGCAAAAGTGGTTTCCTGCACCAACACAAGTGCGAAAAGTGGTTTTTCAACACGAATACAAGTGCGAAAAGTGGTTTTCCAACACTATCACAAGTGCAAAAAGGGTTTTTTCCACACTAGGTTTCCTGCACCAACACAAGTGCGAAAAGTGGTTTTTCAACACGAATACAAGTGCGAAAAGTGGTTTTCCAACACTATCACAAGTGCAAAAAGTGTTTTTTCCACACTAATACAAGTGCAAAAGTGGTTTCCTGCACCAACACAAGTGCGAAAAGTGGTTTTTCAACACTAACACAAGTGCGAAAAGTGGTTTTTCAACACTAACACAAGTGCGAAAAGTGTTTTTTCCACACTAATACAAGTGCAAAAGTGGTTTCCTGCACCAACACAAGTGCGAAAAGTGGTTTTTCAACACTAACACAAGTGCGAAAAGTGGTTTTTCAACACTAACACAAGTGCAAAAAGTGTTTTTTACACACTAATACAAGTGCAAAATTGGTTTCCTGCACCAACACAAGTGCGAAAAGTGGTTTTTCAACACTAACACAATTGCGAAAAGTGGTTTTTCAACACAAACACAAGTGCGAAAAGTGTTTTTTCCACACTAATACAAGTGCAAAAGTGGTTACCTGCACCAACACAAGTGCGAAAAGTGGTTTTTCAACACTAACACAAGTGCGAAAAGTGGTTTTTCAACACTAACACAAGTGTGAAAAGTGGTTTCCCACACTAATACAAGTGCAAAAGTGGTTTCCTGCACCAACACAAGTGCGAAAAGTGGTTTTTCAACACTAACACAAGTGCGAAAAGTGGTTTTTCAACACTAACACAAGTGCGAAAAGTGGTTTTTCAACACTAACACAAGTGCGAAAAGTGGTTTTTCCACACTAATACAAGTGCAAAAGTGGTTTCCTGCACCAACACAAGTGCGAAAAGTGGTTTTTCAACACGAATACAAGTGCGAAAAGTGGTTTTCCAACACTATCACAAGTGCGAAAAGTGGTTTTTCAACACTAACACAAGTGCGAAACGTGGTTTTTCAACACTAACACAAGTGCGAAAAGTGGTTTTTCAACACTAACACAAGTGCGAAACGTGGTTTTTCAACACTAACACAAGTGCGAAAAGTGGTTTTTCAACACTAACACAAGTGCGAAAAGTGGTTTTTCAACACAAACACAGGTGCGAAAAGTGGTTTTTCAACACTAGCACAAGTGCGAAAAGTGGTTTTTCCACACTAATACAAGTGCAAAAGTGGTTTCCTGCACCAACACAAGTGCGAAAAGTGGTTTTTCAACACGAATACAAGTGCGAAAAGTGGTTTTCCAACACTATCGCAAGTGCAAAAAGGGTTTTTTCCACACTAATACAAGTGCAAAAGTGGTTTCCTGCACCAACACAAGTGCGAAAAGTGGTTTTTCAACACAAACACAAGTGCGAAAAGTGGTTTTTCAACACTAGCACAAGTGCGAAAAGTGGTTTTTCCACACTAATACAAGTGCAAAAGTGGTTTCCTGCACCAACACAAGTGCGAAAAGTGGTTTTTCAACACGAATACAAGTGCGAAAAGTGGTTTTCCAACACTATCACATGTGCAAAAAGGGTTTTTTCCACACTAATACAAGTGCAAAAGTGGTTTCCTGCACCAACACAAGAGCGAAAAGTGGTTTTTCAACACTAACACAAGTGCGAAAAGTGGTTTTTCCACACTAATACAAGTGCGAAAAGTGGTTTTTCAACACTAACACAAGTGCGAAAAGTGGGTTTTCAACAATAACACAAGTGCGAAAAGTGGTTTTTCAACACTAACACAAGTGCAAAAAGTGGTTTTTCCACACTAATACAAGTGCAAAAGTGGTTTCCTGCACCAACACAAGTGCGAAAAGTGGGTTTTCAACACTAACACAAGTGCGAAAAGCTGTTTTTCAACACTAACACAAGTGCGAAAAGTGGTTTTTCAACACTAACACAAGTGCGAAAAGTGTTTTTTCAACACAAACACAAGTGCGAAAAGTGGTTTTTCAACACTAGCACAAGTGCGAAAAGTGGTTTTTCCACACTAATACAAGTGTAAAAGTGGTTTCCTGCACCAACACAAGTGCAAAAAGTGGTTTTTCAACACGAATACAAGTGCGAAAAGTGGTTTTCCAACACTATCACAAGTGCAAAAAGGGTTTTTTCCACACTAGGTTTCCTGCACCAACACAAGTGCGAAAAGTGGTTTTTCAACACGAATACAAGTGCGAAAAGTGGTTTTCCAACACTATCACAAGTGCAAAAAGTGTTTTTTCCACACTAATACAAGTGCAAAAGTGGTTTCCTGCACCAACACACGTGCGAAAAGTGGTTTTTCAACACGAATACAAGTGCGAAAAGTGGTTTTCCAACACTATCGCAAGTGCAAAAAGGGTTTTTTCCACACTAATACAAGTGCAAAAGTGGTATCCTGCACCAACACAAGTGCGAAAAGTGGTTTTTCAACACTAACACAAGTGCAATAAGGGGTTTTTCAACACAAACACAAGTGCGAAAAGTGGTTTTTCAACACAAACACAAGTGCGAAAAGTGGTTTTTCCACACTAATACAAGTGCAAAAGTGGTTTCCTGCACCAACACAAGTGCGAAAAGTGGTTTTTCAACATGAATACAAGTGCGAAAAGTGGTTTCCTGCACCAACACAAGTGCGAAAAGTGGTTTTTCAACACAAACACAAGTGCGAAAATTGGTTTTTCAACACAAACACAAGTGCCAAAAGTGGTTTTTCAACACAAACACAAGTGCGAAAAGTGGTTTTTCCACACTAATACAAGTGCAAAAGTGGTTTCCTGCACCAACACAAGTGCGAAAAGTGGTTTTTCAACACTAATACAAGTGCAAAAGTGGTTTCCTGCACCAACACAAGTGCGAAAAGTGGTTTTTCAACACAAACACAAGTGCGAAAAGTGGTTTTTCAACACTAGCACAAGTGCGAAAAGTGGTTTTTCCACACTAATACAAGTGCAAAAGTGGTTTCCTGCACCAACACAAGTGCGAAAAGTGGTTTTTCAACACGAATACAAGTGCGAAAAGTGGTTTTCCAACACTATCACAAGTGCAAAAAGGGTTTTTTCCACACTAATACAAGTGCAAAAGTGGTTTCCTGCACCAACACAAGAGCGAAAAGTGGTTTTTCAACACTAACACAAGTGCGAAAAGTGGTTTTTCCCCACTAATACAAGTGCGAAAAGTGGTTTTTCAACACTAACACAAGTGCGAAAAGTGGGTTTTCAACACTAACACAAGTGCGAAAAGTGGTTTTTCAACACTAACACAAGTGCGAAAAGTGGTTTTTCCACACTAATACAAGTGCAAAAGTGGTTTCCTGCACCAACACAAGTGCGAAAAGTGGGTTTTCAACACTAACACAAGTGCGAAAAGTTGTTTTTCAACACTAGCACAAGTGCGAAAAGTGGTTTTTCCACACTAATACAAGTGCAAAAGTGGTTTCCTGCACCAACACAAGTGCGAAAAGTGGTTTTTCAACACGAATACAAGTGCGAAAAGTGGTTTTCCAACACTATCACAAGTGCAAAAAGGGTTTTTTCCACACTAGGTTTCCTGCACCAACACAAGTGCGAAAAGTGGTTTTTCAACACGAATACAAGTGCGAAAAGTGGTTTTCCAACACTATCACAAGTGCAAAAAGTGTTTTTTCCACACTAATACAAGTGCAAAAGTGGTTTCCTGCACCAACACAAGTGCGAAAAGTGGTTTTTCAACACTAACACAAGTGCGAAAAGTGGTTTTTCAACACTAACACAAGTGCGAAAAGTGTTTTTTCCACACTAATACAAGTGCAAAAGTGGTTTCCTGTACCAACACAAGTGCGAAAAGTGGTTTTTCAACACTCACACAAGTGCGAAAAGTGGTTTTTCAACACTATCACAAGTGCAAAAAGTGTTTTTTCCACACTAATACAAGTGCAAAATTGGTTTCCTGCACCAACACAAGTGCGAAAAGTGGTTTTTCAACACAAACACAAGTGCGAAAAGTGGTTTTTCAACACTAGCACAAGTGCGAAAAGTGGTTTTTCCACACTAATACAAGTGCAAAAGTGGTTTCCTGCACCAACACAAGTGCGAAAAGTGGGTTTTCAACACTAACACAAGTGCGAAAAGTGGTTTTTCAACACTAACACAAGTGCGAAAAGTGTTTTTTCCACACTAATACAAGTGCAAAAGTGGTTTCCTGTACCAACACAAGTGCGAAAAGTGGTTTTTCAACACTCACACAAGTGTGAAAAGTGGTTTTTCAACACTATCACAAGTGCAAAAAGTGTTTTTTCCACACTAATACAAGTGCAAAATTGGTTTCCTGCACCAATACAAGTACGAAAAGTGGTTTTTCAACACAAACACAAGTGCGAAAAGTGGTTTTTCAACACTACCACAAGTGCGAAAAGTGGTTTTTCCACACTAATACAAGTGCAAAAGTGGTTTCCTGCACCAACACAAGTGCGAAAAGTGGGTTTTCAACACTAACACAAGTGCGAAAAGTGGTTTTTCAACACTAACACAAGTGCGAAAAGTGGTTTTTCAACACTAACACAAGTGCGAAAAGTGTTTTTTCCACACGAATACAAGTGCAAAAGTGGTTTCCTGTACCAACACAAGTGCGAAAAGTGGTTTTTCAACACTCACACAAGTGCGAAAAGTGGTTTTTCAACACTATCACAAGTGCAAAAAGTGTTTTTTCCACACTAATACAAGTGCAAAATTGGTTTCCTGCATCAACACAAGTGCGAAAAGTGGTTTTTCAACACTAACACAAGTGCGAAAAGTGGTTTTTCAACACAAACACAAGTGCGAAAAGTGTTTTTTCCACACTAATACAAGTGCAAAAGTGGTTTCCTGCACCAACACAAGTGCGAAAAGTGGTTTTTCAACACTAACACAAGTGCGAAAAGTGGTTTTTCAACACTAACACAAGTGCGAAAAGTGGTTTCCCACACTAATACAAGTGCAAAAGTGGTTTCCTGCACCAACACAAGTGCGAAAATTGGTTTTTCAACACTAACACAAGTGCGAAAAGTGGTTTTTCCACACTAATACAAGTGCAAAAGTGGTTTCCTTCACCAACACAAGTGCGAAAAGTGGTTTTTCAACACTAACACAAGTGCGAAAAGTGTTTTTTCCACACTAATACAAGTGCGAAAAGTGGTTTTTCAACAGTATCACAAGTGCGAAAAGTGGTTTTTCAACACTAACACAAGTGCGAAAAGTGGTTTTTCCACACTAATACAAGTGCAAAAGTGGTTTCCTGCACCAACACAAGTGCGAAAAGTGTTTTTTCAACACTAACACAAGTGCGAAAAGTGATTTTTCAACACAAACACAAGTGCGAAAAGTGGTTTTTCAACACTAGCACAAGTGCGAAAAGTGGTTTTTCCACACTAATACAAGTGCAAAAGTGGTTTCCTGCACCAACACAAGTGCGAAAAGTGGGTTTTCAACACTAACACAAGTGCGAAAAGTGGTTTTTCAACACTAACACAAGTGCGAAAAGTGGTTTTTCAACAATAACACAAGTGCGAAAAGTGTTTTTTCCACACGAATACAAGTGCAAAAGTGGTTTCCTGTACCAACACAAGTGCGAAAAGTGGTTTTTCAACACTCACACAAGTGCGAAAAGTGGTTTTTCAACACTAACACAAGTGCGAAAAGTGGTTTTTCCACACTAATACAAGTGCAAAAGTGGTTTCCTGCACCAACACAAGTGCGAAAAGTGTTTTTTCAACACTAACACAAGTGCGAAAAGTGGTTTTTCAACACAAACACAAGTGCGAAAAGTGGTTTTTCAACACTAGCACAAGTGCGAAAAGTGGTTTTTCCACACTAATACAAGTGCAAAAGTGGTTTCCTGCACCAACACAAGTGCGAAAAGTGGGTTTTCAACACTAACACAAGTGCGAAAAGTGGTTTTTCAACACTAACACAAGTGCGAAAAGTGGTTTTTCAACAATAACACAAGTGCGAAAAGTGTTTTTTCCACACGAATACAAGTGCAAAAGTGGTTTCCTGTACCAACACAAGTGCGAAAAGTGGTTTTTCAACACTCACACAAGTGCGAAAAGTGGTTTTTCAACACTATCACAAGTGCAAAAAGTGTTTTTTCCACACTAATACAAGTGCAAAATTGGTTTCCTGCATCAACACAAGTGCGAAAAGTGGTTTTTCAACACTAACACAAGTGCGAAAAGTGGTTTTTCAACACAAACACAGGTGCGAAAAGTGGTTTTTCAACACTAGCACAAGTGCGAAAAGTGGTTTTTCCACACTAATACAAGTGCAAAAGTGGTTTCCTGCACCAACACAAGTGCGAAAAGTGGTTTTTCAACACAAACACAAGTGCGAAAAGTGGTTTTTCAACACTAGCACAAGTGCGAAAAGTGGTTTTTCCACACTAATACAAGTGCAAAAGTGGTTTCCTGCACCAACACAAGTGCGAAAAGTGGTTTTTCAACACGAATACAAGTGCGAAAAGTGGTTTTCCAACACTATCACAAGTGCAAAAAGGGTTTTTTCCACACTAATACAAGTGCAAAAGTGGTTTCCTGCACCAACACAAGAGCGAAAAGTGGTTTTTCAACACTAACACAAGTGCGAAAAGTGGTTTTTCCACACTAATACAAGTGCGAAAAGTGGTTTTTCAACACTAACACAAGTGCGAAAAGTGGGTTTTCAACACTAACACAAGTGCGAAAAGTGGTTTTTCAACACTAACACAAGTGCAAAAAGTGGTTTTTCCACACTAATACAAGTGCAAAAGTGGTTTCCTGCACCAACACAAGTGCGAAAAGTGGGTTTTCAACACTAAGACAAGTGCGAAAAGCTGTTTTTCAACACTAACACAAGTGCGAAAATTGGTTTTTCAACACTAACACGAGTGCGAAAAGTGTTTTTTCAACACAAACACAAGTGCGAAAAGTGGTTTTTCCACACTAATACAAGTGCAAAAGTGGTTTCCTGCACCAACACAAGTGCAAAAAGTGGTTTTTCAACACGAATACAAGTGCGAAAAGTGGTTTTCCAACACTATCACAAGTGCAAAAAGGGTTTTTTCCACACTAGGTTTCCTGCACCAACACAAGTGCGAAAAGTGGTTTTTCAACACGAATACAAGTGCGAAAAGTGGTTTTCCAACACTATCACAAGTGCAAAAAGTGTTTTTTCCACACTAATACAAGTGCAAAAGTGGTTTCCTGCACCAACACACGTGCGAAAAGTGGTTTTTCAACACGAATACAAGTGCGAAAAGTGGTTTTCCAACACTATCGCAAGTGCAAAAAGGGTTTTTTCCACACTAATACAAGTGCAAAAGTGGTTTCCTGCACCAACACAAGTGCGAAAAGTGGTTTTTCAACACTAACACAAGTGCGAAAAGTGGTTTTTCAACACAAACACAAGTGCGAAAAGTGGTTTTTCAACACAAACACAAGTGCGAAAAGTGGTTTTTCCACACTAATACAAGTGCAAAAGTGGTTTCCTGCACCAACACAAGTGCGAAAAGTGGTTTTTCAACACGAATACAAGTGCGAAAAGTGGTTTCCTGCACCAACACAAGTGCGAAAAGTGGTTTTTCAACACAAACACAAGTGCGAAAAGTGGTTTTTCAACACAAACACAAGTGCCAAAAGTGGTTTTTCAACACAAACACAAGTGCGAAAAGTGGTTTTTCCACACTAATACAAGTGCAAAAGTGGTTTCCTGCACCAACACAAGTGCGAAAAGTGGTTTTTCAACACTAATACAAGTGCAAAAGTGGTTTCCTGCACCAACGCAAGTGCGAAAAGTGGTTTTTCAACACAAACACAAGTGCGAAAAGTGGTTTTTCAACACTAGCACAAGTGCGAAAAGTGGTTTTTCCACACTAATACAAGTGCAAAAGTGGTTTCCTGCACCAACACAAGTGCGAAAAGTGGTTTTTCAACACGAATACAAGTGCGAAAAGTGGGTTTCCAACACTATCACAAGTGCAAAAAGGGTTTTTTCCACACTAATACAAGTGCAAAAGTGGTTTCCTGCACCAACACAAGGGCGAAAAGTGGTTTTTCAACACTAACACAAGTGCGAAAAGTGGTTTTTCCACACTAATACAAGTGCGAAAAGTGGTTTTTCAACACTAACACAAGTGCGAAAAGTGGTTTTTCCACACTAATACAAGTGCAAAAGTGGTTTCCTGCACCAACACAAGTGCGAAAAGTGGTTTTTCAACACGAATACAAGTGCGAAAAGTGGTTTTCCAACACTATCACAAGTGCAAAAAGGGTTTTTTCCACACTAATACAAGTGCAAAAGTGGTTTCCTGCACCAACACAAGAGCGAAAAGTGGTTTTTCAACACTAACACAAGTGCGAAAAGTGGTTTTTCCACACTAATACAAGTGCGAAAAGTGGTTTTTCAACACTAACACAAGTGCGAAAAGTGGGTTTTCAACACTAACACAAGTGCGAAAAGTGGTTTTTCAACACTAACACAAGTGCAAAAAGTGGTTTTTCCACACTAATACAAGTGCAAAAGTGGTTTCCTGCACCAACACAAGTGCGAAAAGTGGGTTTTCAACACTAACACAAGTGCGAAAAGCTGTTTTTCAACACTAACACAAGTACGAAAAGTGGTTTTTCAACACTAACACAAGTGCGAAAAGTGTTTTTTCAACACAAACACAAGTGCGAAAAGTGGTTTTTCCACACTAATACAAGTGCAAAAGTGGTTTCCTGCACCAACACAAGTGCAAAAAGTGGTTTTTCAACACGAATACAAGTGCGAAAAGTGGTTTTCCAACACTATCACAAGTGCAAAAAGGGTTTTTTCCACACTAGGTTTCCTGCACCAACACAAGTGCGAAAAGTGGTTTTTCAACACGAATACAAGTGCGAAAAGTGGTTTTCCAACACTATCACAAGTGCAAAAAGTGTTTTTTCCACACTAATACAAGTGCAAAAGTGGTTTCCTGCACCAACACACGTGCGAAAAGTGGTTTTTCAACACGAATACAAGTGCGAAAAGTGGTTTTTCCACACTAATACAAGTGCGAAAAGTGGTTTTTCAACACTAGCACAAGTGCGAAAAGTGGTTTTTCCACACTAATACAAGTGTAAAAGTGGTTTCCTGCACCAACACAAGTGCAAAAAGTGGTTTTTCAACACGAATACAAGTGCGAAAAGTGGTTTTCCAACACTATCACAAGTGCAAAAAGGGTTTTTTCCACACTAGGTTTCCTGCACCAACACAAGTGCGAAAAGTGGTTTTTCAACACGAATACAAGTGCGAAAAGTGGTTTTCCAACACTATCACAAGTGCAAAAAGTGTTTTTTCCACACTAATACAAGTGCAAAAGTGGTTTCCTGCACCAACACACGTGCGAAAAGTGGTTTTTCAACACGAATACAAGTGCGAAAAGTGGTTTTCCAACACTATCGCAAGTGCAAAAAGGGTTTTTTCCACACTAATACAAGTGCAAAAGTGGTATCCTGCACCAACACAAGTGCGAAAAGTGGTTTTTCAACACTAACACAAGTGCAATAAGGGGTTTTTCAACACAAACACAAGTGCGAAAAGTGGTTTTTCAACACAAACACAAGTGCGAAAAGTGGTTTTTCCACACTAATACAAGTGCAAAAGTGGTTTCCTGCACCAACACAAGTGCGAAAAGTGGTTTTTCAACATGAATACAAGTGCGAAAAGTGGTTTCCTGCACCAACACAAGTGCGAAAAGTGGTTTTTCAACACAAACACAAGTGCGAAAATTGGTTTTTCAACACAAACACAAGTGCCAAAAGTGGTTTTTCAACACAAACACAAGTGCGAAAAGTGGTTTTTCCACACTAATACAAGTGCAAAAGTGGTTTCCTGCACCAACACAAGTGCGAAAAGTGGTTTTTCAACACTAATACAAGTGCAAAAGTGGTTTCCTGCACCAACACAAGTGCGAAAAGTGGTTTTTCAACACAAACACAAGTGCGAAAAGTGGTTTTTCAACACTAGCACAAGTGCGAAAAGTGGTTTTTCCACACTAATACAAGTGCAAAAGTGGTTTCCTGCACCAACACAAGTGCGAAAAGTGGTTTTTCAACACGAATACAAGTGCGAAAAGTGGTTTTCCAACACTATCACAAGTGCAAAAAGGGTTTTTTCCACACTAATACAAGTGCAAAAGTGGTTTCCTGCACCAACACAAGAGCGAAAAGTGGTTTTTCAACACTAACACAAGTGCGAAAAGTGGTTTTTCCCCACTAATACAAGTGCGAAAAGTGGTTTTTCAACACTAACACAAGTGCGAAAAGTGGGTTTTCAACACTAACACAAGTGCGAAAAGTGGTTTTTCAACACTAACACAAGTGCGAAAAGTGGTTTTTCCACACTAATACAAGTGCAAAAGTGGTTTCCTGCACCAACACAAGTGCGAAAAGTGGGTTTTCAACACTAACACAAGTGCGAAAAGTTGTTTTTCAACACTAGCACAAGTGCGAAAAGTGGTTTTTCCACACTAATACAAGTGCAAAAGTGGTTTCCTGCACCAACACAAGTGCGAAAAGTGGTTTTTCAACACGAATACAAGTGCGAAAAGTGGTTTTCCAACACTATCACAAGTGCAAAAAGGGTTTTTTCCACACTAGGTTTCCTGCACCAACACAAGTGCGAAAAGTGGTTTTTCAACACGAATACAAGTGCGAAAAGTGGTTTTCCAACACTATCACAAGTGCAAAAAGTGTTTTTTCCACACTAATACAAGTGCAAAAGTGGTTTCCTGCACCAACACAAGTGCGAAAAGTGGTTTTTCAACACTAACACAAGTGCGAAAAGTGGTTTTTCAACACTAACACAAGTGCGAAAAGTGTTTTTTCCACACTAATACAAGTGCAAAAGTGGTTTCCTGTACCAACACAAGTGCGAAAAGTGGTTTTTCAACACTCACACAAGTGCGAAAAGTGGTTTTTCAACACTATCACAAGTGCAAAAAGTGTTTTTTCCACACTAATACAAGTGCAAAATTGGTTTCCTGCACCAACACAAGTGCGAAAAGTGGTTTTTCAACACAAACACAAGTGCGAAAAGTGGTTTTTCAACACTAGCACAAGTGCGAAAAGTGGTTTTTCCACACTAATACAAGTGCAAAAGTGGTTTCCTGCACCAACACAAGTGCGAAAAGTGGGTTTTCAACACTAACACAAGTGCGAAAAGTGGTTTTTCAACACTAACACAAGTGCGAAAAGTGTTTTTTCCACACTAATACAAGTGCAAAAGTGGTTTCCTGTACCAACACAAGTGCGAAAAGTGGTTTTTCAACACTCACACAAGTGTGAAAAGTGGTTTTTCAACACTATCACAAGTGCAAAAAGTGTTTTTTCCACACTAATACAAGTGCAAAATTGGTTTCCTGCACCAATACAAGTACGAAAAGTGGTTTTTCAACACAAACACAAGTGCGAAAAGTGGTTTTTCAACACTACCACAAGTGCGAAAAGTGGTTTTTCCACACTAATACAAGTGCAAAAGTGGTTTCCTGCACCAACACAAGTGCGAAAAGTGGGTTTTCAACACTAACACAAGTGCGAAAAGTGGTTTTTCAACACTAACACAAGTGCGAAAAGTGGTTTTTCAACACTAACACAAGTGCGAAAAGTGTTTTTTCCACACGAATACAAGTGCAAAAGTGGTTTCCTGTACCAACACAAGTGCGAAAAGTGGTTTTTCAACACTCACACAAGTGCGAAAAGTGGTTTTTCAACACTATCACAAGTGCAAAAAGTGTTTTTTCCACACTAATACAAGTGCAAAATTGGTTTCCTGCATCAACACAAGTGCGAAAAGTGGTTTTTCAACACTAACACAAGTGCGAAAAGTGGTTTTTCAACACAAACACAAGTGCGAAAAGTGTTTTTTCCACACTAATACAAGTGCAAAAGTGGTTTCCTGCACCAACACAAGTGCGAAAAGTGGTTTTTCAACACTAACACAAGTGCGAAAAGTGGTTTTTCAACACTAACACAAGTGCGAAAAGTGGTTTCCCACACTAATACAAGTGCAAAAGTGGTTTCCTGCACCAACACAAGTGCGAAAATTGGTTTTTCAACACTAACACAAGTGCGAAAAGTGGTTTTTCCACACTAATACAAGTGCAAAAGTGGTTTCCTTCACCAACACAAGTGCGAAAAGTGGTTTTTCAACACTAACACAAGTGCGAAAAGTGTTTTTTCCACACTAATACAAGTGCGAAAAGTGGTTTTTCAACAGTATCACAAGTGCGAAAAGTGGTTTTTCAACACTAACACAAGTGCGAAAAGTGGTTTTTCCACACTAATACAAGTGCAAAAGTGGTTTCCTGCACCAACACAAGTGCGAAAAGTGTTTTTTCAACACTAACACAAGTGCGAAAAGTGATTTTTCAACACAAACACAAGTGCGAAAAGTGGTTTTTCAACACTAGCACAAGTGCGAAAAGTGGTTTTTCCACACTAATACAAGTGCAAAAGTGGTTTCCTGCACCAACACAAGTGCGAAAAGTGGGTTTTCAACACTAACACAAGTGCGAAAAGTGGTTTTTCAACACTAACACAAGTGCGAAAAGTGGTTTTTCAACAATAACACAAGTGCGAAAAGTGTTTTTTCCACACGAATACAAGTGCAAAAGTGGTTTCCTGTACCAACACAAGTGCGAAAAGTGGTTTTTCAACACTCACACAAGTGCGAAAAGTGGTTTTTCAACACTAACACAAGTGCGAAAAGTGGTTTTTCCACACTAATACAAGTGCAAAAGTGGTTTCCTGCACCAACACAAGTGCGAAAAGTGTTTTTTCAACACTAACACAAGTGCGAAAAGTGGTTTTTCAACACAAACACAAGTGCGAAAAGTGGTTTTTCAACACTAGCACAAGTGCGAAAAGTGGTTTTTCCACACTAATACAAGTGCAAAAGTGGTTTCCTGCACCAACACAAGTGCGAAAAGTGGGTTTTCAACACTAACACAAGTGCGAAAAGTGGTTTTTCAACACTAACACAAGTGCGAAAAGTGGTTTTTCAACAATAACACAAGTGCGAAAAGTGTTTTTTCCACACGAATACAAGTGCAAAAGTGGTTTCCTGTACCAACACAAGTGCGAAAAGTGGTTTTTCAACACTCACACAAGTGCGAAAAGTGGTTTTTCAACACTATCACAAGTGCAAAAAGTGTTTTTTCCACACTAATACAAGTGCAAAATTGGTTTCCTGCATCAACACAAGTGCGAAAAGTGGTTTTTCAACACTAACACAAGTGCGAAAAGTGGTTTTTCAACACAAACACAGGTGCGAAAAGTGGTTTTTCAACACTAGCACAAGTGCGAAAAGTGGTTTTTCCACACTAATACAAGTGCAAAAGTGGTTTCCTGCACCAACACAAGTGCGAAAAGTGGTTTTTCAACACAAACACAAGTGCGAAAAGTGGTTTTTCAACACTAGCACAAGTGCGAAAAGTGGTTTTTCCACACTAATACAAGTGCAAAAGTGGTTTCCTGCACCAACACAAGTGCGAAAAGTGGTTTTTCAACACGAATACAAGTGCGAAAAGTGGTTTTCCAACACTATCACAAGTGCAAAAAGGGTTTTTTCCACACTAATACAAGTGCAAAAGTGGTTTCCTGCACCAACACAAGAGCGAAAAGTGGTTTTTCAACACTAACACAAGTGCGAAAAGTGGTTTTTCCACACTAATACAAGTGCGAAAAGTGGTTTTTCAACACTAACACAAGTGCGAAAAGTGGGTTTTCAACACTAACACAAGTGCGAAAAGTGGTTTTTCAACACTAACACAAGTGCAAAAAGTGGTTTTTCCACACTAATACAAGTGCAAAAGTGGTTTCCTGCACCAACACAAGTGCGAAAAGTGGGTTTTCAACACTAAGACAAGTGCGAAAAGCTGTTTTTCAACACTAACACAAGTGCGAAAAGTGGTTTTTCAACACTAACACGAGTGCGAAAAGTGTTTTTTCAACACAAACACAAGTGCGAAAAGTGGTTTTTCCACACTAATACAAGTGCAAAAGTGGTTTCCTGCACCAACACAAGTGCAAAAAGTGGTTTTTCAACACGAATACAAGTGCGAAAAGTGGTTTTCCAACACTATCACAAGTGCAAAAAGGGTTTTTTCCACACTAGGTTTCCTGCACCAACACAAGTGCGAAAAGTGGTTTTTCAACACGAATACAAGTGCGAAAAGTGGTTTTCCAACACTATCACAAGTGCAAAAAGTGTTTTTTCCACACTAATACAAGTGCAAAAGTGGTTTCCTGCACCAACACACGTGCGAAAAGTGGTTTTTCAACACGAATACAAGTGCGAAAAGTGGTTTTCCAACACTATCGCAAGTGCAAAAAGGGTTTTTTCCACACTAATACAAGTGCAAAAGTGGTTTCCTGCACCAACACAAGTGCGAAAAGTGGTTTTTCAACACTAACACAAGTGCGAAAAGTGGTTTTTCAACACAAACACAAGTGCGAAAAGTGGTTTTTCAACACAAACACAAGTGCGAAAAGTGGTTTTTCCACACTAATACAAGTGCAAAAGTGGTTTCCTGCACCAACACAAGTGCGAAAAGTGGTTTTTCAACACGAATACAAGTGCGAAAAGTGGTTTCCTGCACCAACACAAGTGCGAAAAGTGGTTTTTCAACACAAACACAAGTGCGAAAAGTGGTTTTTCAACACAAACACAAGTGCCAAAAGTGGTTTTTCAACACAAACACAAGTGCGAAAAGTGGTTTTTCCACACTAATACAAGTGCAAAAGTGGTTTCCTGCACCAACACAAGTGCGAAAAGTGGTTTTTCAACACTAATACAAGTGCAAAAGTGGTTTCCTGCACCAACGCAAGTGCGAAAAGTGGTTTTTCAACACAAACACAAGTGCGAAAAGTGGTTTTTCAACACTAGCACAAGTGCGAAAAGTGGTTTTTCCACACTAATACAAGTGCAAAAGTGGTTTCCTGCACCAACACAAGTGCGAAAAGTGGTTTTTCAACACGAATACAAGTGCGAAAAGTGGGTTTCCAACACTATCACAAGTGCAAAAAGGGTTTTTTCCACACTAATACAAGTGCAAAAGTGGTTTCCTGCACCAACACAAGGGCGAAAAGTGGTTTTTCAACACTAACACAAGTGCGAAAAGTGGTTTTTCCACACTAATACAAGTGCGAAAAGTGGTTTTTCAACACTAACACAAGTGCGAAAAGTGGTTTTTCCACACTAATACAAGTGCAAAAGTGGTTTCCTGCACCAACACAAGTGCGAAAAGTGGTTTTTCAACACGAATACAAGTGTGAAAAGTGGTTTTCCAACACTATCACAAGTGCAAAAAGGGTTTTTTCCACACTAATACAAGTGCAAAAGTGGTTTCCTGCACCAACACAAGAGCGAAAAGTGGTTTTTCAACACTAACACAAGTGCGAAAAGTGGTTTTTCCACACTAATACAAGTGCGAAAAGTGGTTTTTCAACACTAACACAAGTGCGAAAAGTGGGTTTTCAACACTAACACAAGTGCGAAAAGTGGTTTTTCAACACTAACACAAGTGCAAAAAGTGGTTTTTCCACACTAATACAAGTGCAAAAGTGGTTTCCTGCACCAACACAAGTGCGAAAAGTGGGTTTTCAACACTAACACAAGTGCGAAAAGCTGTTTTTCAACACTAACACAAGTGCGAAAAGTGGTTTTTCAACACTAACACAAGTGCGAAAAGTGTTTTTTCAACACAAACACAAGTGCGAAAAG
This sequence comes from Myxine glutinosa, assembly GCF_964187855.1. NCBI lineage: Eukaryota > Metazoa > Chordata > Myxini > Myxiniformes > Myxinidae > Myxine > Myxine glutinosa. Next base: position 91,273 of record NW_027617299.1, on the reverse strand, counting down.
TGGTTTTTCCACACTAATACAAGTGCAAAAGTGGTTTCCTGCACCAACACAAGTGCAAAAAGTGGTTTTTCAACACGAATACAAGTGCGAAAAGTGGTTTTCCAACACTATCACAAGTGCAAAAAGGGTTTTTTCCACACTAGGTTTCCTGCACCAACACAAGTGCGAAAAGTGGTTTTTCAACACGAATACAAGTGCGAAAAGTGGTTTTCCAACACTATCACAAGTGCAAAAAGTGTTTTTTCCACACTAATACAAGTGCAAAAGTGGTTTCCTGCACCAACACACGTGCGAAAAGTGGTTTTTCAACACGAATACAAGTGCGAAAAGTGGTTTTCCAACACTATCGCAAGTGCAAAAAGGGTTTTTTCCACACTAATACAAGTGCAAAAGTGGTTTCCTGCACCAACACAAGTGCGAAAAGTGGTTTTTCAACACTAACACAAGTGCGAAAAGTGGTTTTTCAACACAAACACAAGTGCGAAAAGTGGTTTTTCAACACAAACACAAGTGCGAAAAGTGGTTTTTCCACACTAATACAAGTGCAAAAGTGGTTTCCTGCACCAACACAAGTGCGAAAAGTGGTTTTTCAACACGAATACAAGTGCGAAAAGTGGTTTCCTGCACCAACACAAGTGCGAAAAGTGGTTTTTCAACACAAACACAAGTGTGAAAAGTGGTTTTTCAACACAAACACAAGTGCCAAAAGTGGTTTTTCAACACAAACACAAGTGCGAAAAGTGGTTTTTCCACACTAATACAAGTGCAAAAGTGGTTTCCTGCACCAACACAAGTGCGAAAAGTGGTTTTTCAACACTAATACAAGTGCAAAAGTGGTTTCCTGCACCAACACAAGTGCGAAAAGTGGTTTTTCAACACAAACACAAGTGCGAAAAGTGGTTTTTCAACACTAGCACAAGTGCGAAAAGTGGTTTTTCCACACTAATACAAGTGCAAAAGTGGTTTCCTGCACCAACACAAGTGCGAAAAGTGGTTTTTCAACACGAATACAAGTGCGAAAAGTGGGTTTCCAACACTATCACAAGTGCAAAAAGGGTTTTTTCCACACTAATACAAGTGCAAAAGTGGTTTCCTGCACCAACACAAGAGCGAAAAGTGGTTTTTCAACACTAACACAAGTGCGAAAAGTGGTTTTTCCACACTAATACAAGTGCGAAAAGTGGTTTTTCAACACTAACACAAGTGCGAAAAGTGGGTTTTCAACACTAACACAAGTGCGAAAAGTGGTTTTTCAACACTAACACAAGTGCGAAAAGTGGTTTTTCCACACTAATACAAGTGCAAAAGTGGTTTCCTGCACCAACACAAGTGCGAAAAGTGGGTTTTCAACACTAACACAAGTGCGAAAAGTTGTTTTTCAACACTAACACAAGTGCAAAAAGTGGTTTTTCAACACTAACACAAGTGCGAAAAGTGTTTTTTCAACACAAACACAAGTGCGAAAAGTGGTTTTTCAACACTAGCACAAGTGTGAAAAGTGGTTTTTCCACACTAATACAAGTGCAAAAGTGGTTTCCTGCACCAACACAAGTGCGAAAAGTCGTTTTTCAACACGAATACAAGTGCGAAAAGTGGTTTTCCAACACTATCACAAGTGCAAAAAGGGTTTTTTCCACACTAGGTTTCCTGCACCAACACAAGTGCGAAAAGTGGTTTTTCAACACGAATACAAGTGCGAAAAGTGGTTTTCCAACACTATCACAAGTGCAAAAAGTGTTTTTTCCACACTAATACAAGTGCAAAAGTGGTTTCCTGCACCAACACAAGTGCGAAAAGTGGTTTTTCAACACTAACACAAGTGCGAAAAGTGGTTTTTCAACACTAACACAAGTGCGAAAAGTGTTTTTTCCACACTAATACAAGTGCAAAAGTGGTTTCCTGTACCAACACAAGTGCGAAAAGTGGTTTTTCAACACTCGCACAAGTGCGAAAAGTGGTTTTTCAACACTATCACAAGTGCAAAAAGTGTTTTTTCCACACTAATACAAGTGCAAAATTGGTTTCCTGCACCAACACAAGTGCGAAAAGTGGTTTTTCAACACAAACACAAGTGCGAAAAGTGGTTTTTCAACACTAGCACAAGTGCGAAAAGTGGTATTTCCACACTAATACAAGTGCAAAAGTGGTTTCCTGCACCAACACAAGTGCGAAAAGTGGGTTTTCAACACTAACACAAGTGCGAAAAGTGGTTTTTCAACACTAGCACAAGTGCGAAAAGTGGTTTTTCCACACTAATACAAGTGCAAAAGTGGTTTCCTGCACCAACACAAGTGCGAAAAGTGGTTTTTCAACACTAACACAAGTGCGAAAAGTGGTTTTTCCACACTAATACAAGTGCGAAAAGTGGTTTTTCAACACTAGCACAAGTGCGAAAAGTGGTTTTTCCACACTAATACAAGTGCAAAAGTGGTTTCCTGCACCAACACAAGTGCGAAAAGTGGGTTTTCAACACTAACACAAGTGCGAAAAGTGGTTTTTCAACACTAGCACAAGTGCGAAAAGTGGTTTTTCCACACTAATACAAGTGCAAAAGTGGTTTCCTGCACCAACACAAGAGCGAAAAGTGGTTTTTCAACACTAACACAAGTGCGAAAAGTGGTTTTTCCACACTAATACAAGTGCGAAAAGTGGTTTTTCAACACTAACACAAGTGCGAAAAGTGGGTTTTCAACACTAACACAAGTGCAAAAAGTGGTTTTTCCACACTAATACAAGTGCAAAAGTGGTTTCCTGCACCAACACAAGTGCGAAAAGTGGGTTTTCAACACTAACACAAGTGCGAAAAGCTGTTTTTCAACACTAACACAAGTGCGAAAAGTGGTTTTTCAACACTAACACAAGTGCGAAAAGTGTTTTTTCAACACAAACACAAGTGCGAAAAGTGGTTTTTCAACACTAGCACAAGTGCGAAAAGTGGTTTTTCCACACTAATACAAGTGCAAAAGTGGTTTCCTGCACCAACACAAGTGCAAAAAGTGGTTTTTCAACACGAATACAAGTGCGAAAAGTGGTTTTCCAACACTATCACAAGTGCAAAAAGGGTTTTTTCCACACTAGGTTTCCTGCACCAACACAAGTGCGAAAAGTGGTTTTTCAACACGAATACAAGTGCGAAAAGTGGTTTTCCAACACTATCACAAGTGCAAAAAGTGTTTTTTCCACACTAATACAAGTGCAAAAGTGGTTTCCTGCACCAACACACGTGCGAAAAGTGGTTTTTCAACACGAATACAAGTGCGAAAAGTGGTTTTCCAACACTATCGCAAGTGCAAAAAGGGTTTTTTCCACACTAATACAAGTGCAAAAGTGGTTTCCTGCACCAACACAAGTGCGAAAAGTGGTTTTTCAACACTAACACAAGTGCGAAAAGTGGTTTTTCAACACAAACACAAGTGCGAAAAGTGGTTTTTCAACACAAACACAAGTGCGAAAAGTGGTTTTTCCACACTAATACAAGTGCAAAAGTGGTTTCCTGCACCAACACAAGTGCGAAAAGTGGTTTTTCAACACGAATACAAGTGCGAAAAGTGGTTTCCTGCACCAACACAAGTGCGAAAAGTGGTTTTTCAACACAAACACAAGTGCGAAAAGTGGTTTTTCAACACAAACACAAGTGCCAAAAGTGGTTTTTCAACACAAACACAAGTGCGAAAAGTGGTTTTTCCACACTAATACAAGTGCAAAAGTGGTTTCCTGCACCAACACAAGTGCGAAAAGTGGTTTTTCAACACTAATACAAGTGCAAAACTGGTTTCCTGCACCAACACAAGTGCGAAAAGTGGTTTTTCAACACAAACACAAGTGCGAAAAGTGGTTTTTCAACACTAGCACAAGTGCGAAAAGTGGTTTTTCCACACTAATACAAGTGCAAAAGTGGTTTCCTGCACCAACACAAGTGCGAAAAGTGGGTTTTCAACACTAACACAAGTGCGAAAAGCTGTTTTTCAACACTAACACAAGTGCGAAAAGTGGTTTTTCAACACTAACACAAGTGCGAAAAGTGTTTTTTCAACACAAACACAAGTGCGAAAAGTGGTTTTTCAACACTAGCACAAGTGCGAAAAGTGGTTTTTCCACACTAATACAAGTGCAAAAGTGGTTTCCTGCACCAACACAAGTGCAAAAAGTGGTTTTTCAACACGAATACAAGTGCGAAAAGTGGTTTTCCAACACTATCACAAGTGCAAAAAGGGTTTTTTCCACACTAGGTTTCCTGCACCAACACAAGTGCGAAAAGTGGTTTTTCAACACGAATACAAGTGCGAAAAGTGGTTTTCCAACACTATCACAAGTGCAAAAAGTGTTTTTTCCACACTAATACAAGTGCAAAAGTGGTTTCCTGCACCAACACACGTGCGAAAAGTGGTTTTTCAACACGAATACAAGTGCGAAAAGTGGTTTTCCAACACTATCGCAAGTGCAAAAAGGGTTTTTTCCACACTAATACAAGTGCAAAAGTGGTTTCCTGCACCAACACAAGTGCGAAAAGTGGTTTTTCAACACTAACACAAGTGCGAAAAGTGGTTTTTCAACACAAACACAAGTGCGAAAAGTGGTTTTTCAACACAAACACAAGTGCGAAAAGTGGTTTTTCCACACTAATACAAGTGCAAAAGTGGTTTCCTGCACCAACACAAGTGCGAAAAGTGGTTTTTCAACACGAATACAAGTGCGAAAAGTGGTTTCCTGCACCAACACAAGTGCGAAAAGTGGTTTTTCAACACAAACACAAGTGCGAAAAGTGGTTTTTCAACACAAACACAAGTGCCAAAAGTGGTTTTTCAACACAAACACAAGTGCGAAAAGTGGTTTTTCCACACTAATACAAGTGCAAAAGTGGTTTCCTGCACCAACACAAGTGCGAAAAGTGGTTTTTCAACACTAATACAAGTGCAAAAGTGGTTTCCTGCATCAACACAAGTGCGAAAAGTGGTTTTTCAACACAAACACAAGTGCGAAAAGTGGTTTTTCAACACTAGCACAAGTGCGAAAAGTGGTTTTTCCACACTAATACAAGTGCAAAAGTGGTTTCCTGCACCAACACAAGTGCGAAAAGTGGTTTTTCAACACGAATACAAGTGCGAAAAGTGGGTTTCCAACACTATCACAAGTGCAAAAAGGGTTTTTTCCACACTAATACAAGTGCAAAAGTGGTTTCCTGCACCAACACAAGAGCGAAAAGTGGTTTTTCAACACTAACACAAGTGCGAAAAGTGGTTTTCCACACTAATACAAGTGCGAAAAGTGGTTTTTCAACACTAACACAAGTGCGAAAAGTGGGTTTTCTACACTAACACAAGTGCGAAAAGTGGTTTTTCAACACTAACACAAGTGCGAAAAGTGGTTTTTCCACACTAATACAAGTGCAAAAGTGGTTTCCTGCACCAACACAAGTGCGAAAAGTGGGTTTTCAACACTAACACAAGTGCGAAAAGTTGTTTTTCAACACTAACACAAGTGCAAAAAGTGGTTTTTCAACACTAACACAAGTGCGAAAAGTGTTTTTTCAACACAAACACAAGTGCGAAAAGTGGTTTTTCAACACTAGCACAAGTGCGAAAAGTGGTTTTTCCACACTAATACAAGTGCAAAAGTGGTTTCCTGCACCAACACAAGTGCGAAAAGTGGTTTTTCAACACGAATACAAGTGCGAAAAGTGGTTTTCCAACACTATCACAAGTGCAAAAAGGGTTTTTTCCACACTAGGTTTCCTGCACCAACACAAGTGCGAAAAGTGGTTTTTCAACACGAATACAAGTGCGAAAAGTGGTTTTCCAACACTATCACAAGTGCAAAAAGTGTTTTTTCCACACTAATACAAGTGCAAAAGTGGTTTCCTGCACCAACACAAGTGCGAAAAGTGGTTTTTCAACACTAACACAAGTGCGAAAAGTGGTTTTTCAACACTAACACAAGTGCGAAAAGTGTTTTTTCCACACTAATACAAGTGCAAAAGTGGTTTCCTGTACCAACACAAGTGCGAAAAGTGGTTTTTCAACACTCACACAAGTGCGAAAAGTGGTTTTTCAACACTATCACAAGTGCAAAAAGTGTTTTTTCCACACTAATACAAGTGCAAAATTGGTTTCCTGCACCAACACAAGTGCCAAAAGTGGTTTTTCAACACAAACACAAGTGCGAAAAGTGGTTTTTCAACACTAGCACAAGTGCGAAAAGTGGTTTTTCCACACTAATACAAGTGCAAAAGTGGTTTCCTGCACCAACACAAGTGCGAAAAGTGGGTTTTCAACACTAACACAAGTGCGAAAAGTGGTTTTTCAACACTAACACAAGTGCGAAAAGTGTTTTTCCACACTAATACAAGTGCAAAAGTGGTTTCCTGTACCAACACAAGTGCGAAAAGTGGTTTTTCAACACTCACACAAGTGTGAAAAGTGGTTTTTCAACACTATCACAAGTGCAAAAAGTTTTTTTTCCACACTAATACAAGTGCAAAATTGGTTTCCTGCACCAACACAAGTGCGAAAAGTGGTTTTTCAACACAAACACAAGTGCGAAAAGTGGTTTTTCAACACTACCACAAGTGCGAAAAGTGGTTTTTCCACACTAATACAAGTGCAAAAGTGGTTTCCTGCACCAACACAAGTGCGAAAAGTGGGTTTTCAACACTAACACAAGTGCGAAAAGTGGTTTTTCAACACTAACACAAGTGCGAAAAGTGGTTTTTCAACACTAACACAAGTGCGAAAAGTGTTTTTTTCACACTAATACAAGTGCAAAATTGGTTTCCTGCATCAACACAAGTGCGAAAAGTGGTTTTTCAACACAAACACAAGTGCGAAAAGTGTTTTTTCCACACTAATACAAGTGCAAAAGTGGTTTCCTGCACCAACACAAGTGCGAAAAGTGGTTTTTCAACACTAACACAAGTGCGAAAAGTGGTTTTTCAACACTAACACAAGTGCGAAAAGTGGTTTCCCACACTAATACAAGTGCAAAAGTGGTTTCCTGCACCAACACAAGTGCGAAAATTGGTTTTTCAACACTAACACAAGTGCGAAAAGTGGTTTTTCCACACTAATACAAGTGCAAAAGTGGTTTCCTGCACCAACACAAGTGCGAAAAGTGGTTTTTCAACACTAACACAAGTGCGAAAAGTGTTTTTCCACACTAATACAAGTGCGAAAAGTGGTTTTTCAACAGTATCACAAGTGCGAAAAGTGGTTTTTCAACACTAACACAAGTGCGAAAAGTGGTTTTTCCACACTAATACAAGTGCAAAAGTGGTTTCCTGCACCAACACAAGTGCGAAAAGTGGTTTTTCAACACTAACACAAGTGCGAAAAGTGGTTTTTCAACACAAACACAAGTGCGAAAAGTGGTTTTTCAACACAAACACAAGTGCGAAAAGTGGTTTTTCAACACTAGCACAAGTGCGAAAAGTGGTTTTTCCACACTAATACAAGTGCAAAAGTGGTTTCCTGCACCAACACAAGTGCGAAAAGTGGGTTTTCAACACTAACACAAGTGCGAAAAGTGGTTTTTCAACACTAACACAAGTGCGAAAAGTGGTTTTTCAACAATAACACAAGTGCGAAAAGTGTTTTTTCCACACGAATACAAGTGCAAAAGTGGTTTCCTGTACCAACACAAGTGCGAAAAGTGGTTTTTCAACACTCACACAAGTGCGAAAAGTGGTTTTTCAACACTATCACGCGTGCAAAAAGTGTTTTTTCCACACTAATACAAGTGCAAAATTGGTTTCCTGCATCAACACAAGTGCGAATAGTGGTTTTTCAACACTAACACAAGTGCGAAAAGTGGTTTTTCAACACAAACACAAGTGCGAAAAGAGTTTTTTCCACACTAATACAAGTGCAAAAGTGGTTTCCTGCACCAACACAAGTGTGAAAAGTGGTTTTTCAACACTAACACAAGTGCGAAAAGTGGTTTTTCAACACTAACACAAGTGCGAAAAGTGGTTTTTCAACACAAACACAAGTGCGAAAAGTGTTTTTTCCACACTAATACAAGTGCAAAAGTGGTTTCCTGCACCAACACAAGTGCGAAAAGTGGTTTTTCAACACTAACACAAGTGCGAAAAGTGGTTTTTCAACACTAACACAAGTGCGAAAAGTGGTTTCCCACACTAATACAAGTGCAAAAGTGGTTTCCTGCACCAACACAAGTGCGAAAATTGGTTTTTCAACACTAACACAAGTGCGAAAAGTGGTTTTTCCACACTAATACAAGTGCAAAAGTGGTTTCCTGCACCAACTCAAGTGCGAAAAGTGGTTTTTCAACACTAACACAAGTGCGAAAAGTGTTTTTTCCACACTAATACAAGTGCGAAAAGTGGTTTTTCAACACTAGCACAAGTGCGAAAAGTGGTTTTTCCACACTAATACAAGTGCAAAAGTGGTTTCCTGCACCAACACAAGTGCGAAAAGTGGGTTTTCAACACTAACACAAGTGCGAAAAGTGGTTTTTCAACACTAACACAAGTGCGAAAAGTGTTTTTTCCACACTAATACAAGTGCAAAAGTGGTTTCCTGTACCAACACAAGTGCGAAAAGTGGTTTTTCAACACTCACACAAGTGTGAAAAGTGGTTTTTCAACACTATCACAAGTGCAAAAAGTTTTTTTTCCACACTAATACAAGTGCAAAATTGGTTTCCTGCACCAACACAAGTGCGAAAAGTGGTTTTTCAACACAAACACAAGTGCGAAAAGTGGTTTTTCAACACTACCACAAGTGCGAAAAGTGCTTTTTCCACACTAATACAAGTGCAAAAGTGGTTTCCTGCACCAACACAAGTGCGAAAAGTGGGTTTTCAACACTAACACAAGTGCGAAAAGTGGTTTTTCAACACTAACACAAGTGCGAAAAGTGGTTTTTCAACACTAACACAAGTGCGAAAAGTGTTTTTTCCACACGAATACAAGTGCAAAAGTGGTTTCCTGTACCAACACAAGTGCGAAAAGTGGTTTTTCAACACTCACACAAGTGCGAAAAGTGGTTTTTCAACACTATCACAAGTGCAAAAAGTGTTTTTTCCACACTAATACAAGTGCAAAATTGGTTTCCTGCATCAACACAAGTGCGAAAAGTGGTTTTTCAACACTAACACAAGTGCGAAAAGTGGTTTTTCAACACAAACACAAGTGCGAAAAGTGTTTTTTCCACACTAATACAAGTGCAAAAGTGGTTTCCTGCACCAACACAAGTGCGAAAAGTGGTTTTTCAACACTAACACAAGTGCGAAAAGTGGTTTTTCAACACTAACACAAGTGCGAAAAGTGGTTTCCCACACTAATACAAGTGCAAAAGTGGTTTCCTGCACCAACACAAGTGCGAAAATTGGTTTTTCAACACTAACACAAGTGCGAAAAGTGGTTTTTCCACACTAATACAAGTGCAAAAGTGGTTTCCTGCACCAACACAAGTGCGAAAAGTGGTTTTTCAACACTAACACAAGTGCGAAAAGTGTTTTTTCCACACTAATACAAGTGCGAAAAGTGGTTTTTCAACAGTATCACAAGTGCGAAAAGTGGTTTTTCAACACTAACACAAGTGCGAAAAGTGGTTTTTCCACACTAATACAAGTGCAAAAGTGGTTTCCTGCACCAACACAAGTGCGAAAAGTGGTTTTTCAACACTAACACAAGTGCGAAAAGTGGTTTTTCAACACAAACACAAGTGCGAAAAGTGGTTTTTCAACACAAACACAAGTGCGAAAAGTGGTTTTTCAACACTAGCACAAGTGCGAAAAGTGGTTTTTCCACACTAATACAAGTGCAAAAGTGGTTTCCTGCACCAACACAAGTGCGAAAAGTGGGTTTTCAACACTAACACAAGTGCGAAAAGTGGTTTTTCAACACTAACACAAGTGCGAAAAGTGGTTTTTCAACAATAACACAAGTGCGAAAAGTGTTTTTTCCACACGAATACAAGTGCAAAAGTGGTTTCCTGTACCAACACAAGTGTGAAAAGTGGTTTTTCAACACTCACACAAGTGCGAAAAGTGGTTTTTCAACACTATCACGAGTGCAAAAAGTGTTTTTTCCACACTAATACAAGTGCAAAATTGGTTTCCTGCATCAACACAAGTGCGAAAAGTGGTTTTTCAACACTAACACAAGTGCGAAAAGTGGTTTTTCAACACAAACACAAGTGCGAAAAGTGTTTTTTCCACACTAATACAAGTGCAAAAGTGGTTTCCTGCACCAACACAAGTGCGAAAAGTGGTTTTTCAACACTAACACAAGTGCGAAAAGTGGTTTTTCAACACTAACACAAGTGCGAAAAGTGGTTTTTCAACACAAACACAAGTGCGAAAAGTGTTTTTTCCACACTAATACAAGTGCAAAAGTGGTTTCCTGCACCAACACAAGTGCGAAAAGTGGTTTTTCAACACTAACACAAGTGCGAAAAGTGGTTTTTCAACACTAACACAAGTGCGAAAAGTGGTTTCCCACACTAATACAAGTGCAAAAGTGGTTTCCTGCACCAACACAAGTGCGAAAATTGGTTTTTCAACACTAACACAAGTGCGAAAAGTGGTTTTTCCACACCAATACAAGTGCAAAAGTGGTTTCCTGCACCAACTCAAGTGCGAAAAGTGGTTTTTCAACACTAACACAAGTGCGAAAAGTGTTTTTTCCACACTAATACAAGTGCGAAAAGTGGTTTTTCAACAGTATCACAAGTGCGAAAAGTGGTTTTTCAACACTAACACAAGTGCGAAAAGTGGTTTTTCCACACTAATACAAGTGCAAAAGTGGTTTCCTGCACCAACACAAGTGCGAAAAGTGGTTTTTCAACACTAACACAAGTGCGAAAAGTGGTTTTTCAACACAAACACAAGTGCGAAAAGTGGTTTTTCAACACAAACACAAGTGCGAAAAGTGGTTTTTCAACACTAGCACAAGTGCGAAAAGTGGTTTTTCCACACTAATACAAGTGCAAAAGTGGTTTCCTGCACCAACACAAGTGCGAAAAGTGGGTTTTCAACACTAACACAAGTGCGAAAAGTGGTTTTTCAACACTAACACAAGTGCGAAAAGTGTTTTTTCCACACTAATACAAGTGCAAAAGTGGTTTCCTGTACCAACACAAGTGCGAAAAGTGGTTTTTCAACACTCACACAAGTGCGAAAAGTGGTTTTTCAACACTATCACAAGTGCAAAAAGTGTTTTTTCCACACTAATACAAGTGCAAAATTGGTTTCCTGCACCAACACAAGTGCGAAAAGTGGTTTTTCAACACTATCACAAGTGCAAAAAGTGTTTTTTCCACACTAATACAAGTGCAAAAGTGGTTTCCTGTACCAACACAAGTGCGAAAAGTGGTTTTTCAACACTCACACAAGTGCGAAAAGTGGTTTTTCAACACTATCACGAGTGCAAAAAGTGTTTTTTCCACACTAATACAAGTGCAAAATTGGTTTCCTGCATCAACACAAGTGCGAAAAGTGGTTTTTCAACACTAACACAAGTGCGAAAAGTGGTTTTTCAACACAAACACAAGTGCGAAAAGTGTTTTTTCCACACTAATACAAGTGCAAAAGTGGTTTCCTGCACCAACACAAGTGCGAAAAGTGGTTTTTCAACACTAACACAAGTGCGAAAAGTGGTTTTTCAACACTAACACAAGTGCGAAAAGTGGTTTTTCAACACAAACACAAGTGCGAAAAGTGTTTTTTCCACACTAATACAAGTGCAAAAGTGGTTTCCTGCACCAACACAAGTGCGAAAAGTGGTTTTTCAACACTAACACAAGTGCGAAAAGTGGTTTTTCAACACTAACACAAGTGCGAAAAGTGGTTTCCCACACTAATACAAGTGCAAAAGTGGTTTCCTGCACCAACACAAGTGCGAAAATTGGTTTTTCAACACTAACACAAGTGCGAAAAGTGGTTTTTCCACACCAATACAAGTGCAAAAGTGGTTTCCTGCACCAACTCAAGTGCGAAAAGTGGTTTTTCAACACTAACACAAGTGCGAAAAGTGTTTTTTCCACACTAATACAAGTGCGAAAAGTGGTTTTTCAACAGTATCACAAGTGCGAAAAGTGGTTTTTCAACACTAACACAAGTGCGAAAAGTGGTTTTTCCACACTAATACAAGTGCAAAAGTGGTTTCCTGCACCAACACAAGTGCGAAAAGTGGTTTTTCAACACTAACACAAGTGGGAAAAGTGGTTTTTCAACACAAACACAAGTGCGAAAAGTGGTTTTTCAACACTAGCACAAGTGCGAAAAGTGGTTTTTCCACACTAATACAAGTGCAAAAGTGGTTTCCTGCACCAACACAAGTGCGAAAAGTGGTTTTTCAACACGAATACAAGTGCGAAAAGTGGTTTTCCAACACTATCACAAGTGCAAAAAGTGTTTTTTCCACACTAATACAAGTGCAAAAGTGGTTTCCTGCACCAACACAAGTGCGAAAGTGGTTTTTCAACACTAACACAAGTGCGAAACGTGGTTTTTCAACACTAACACAAGTGTGAAAAGTGGTTTTTCCACACTAATACAAGTGCAAAAGTGGTTTCCTGCACCAACACAAGTGCGAAAAGTGGTTTTTCAACACTAACACAAGTGCGAAAAGTGGTTTTTCAACACAAACACAAGTGCGAAAAGTGGTTTTTCAACACTAGCACAAGTGCGAAAAGTGGTTTTTCCACACTAATACAAGTGCAAAAGTGGTTTCCTGCACCAACACAAGTGCGAAAAGTGGTTTTTCAACACGAATACAAGTGCGAAAAGTGGTTCTCCAACACTATCACAAGTGCAAAAAGGGTTTTTTCCACACTAATACAAGTGCAAAAGTGGTTTCCTGCACCAACACAAGTGCGAAAAGTGGTTTTTCAACACTAACACAAGTGCGAAAAGTGGTTTTTCCACACTAATACAAGTGCAAAAGTGGTTTCCTGCACCAACACAAGTGCGAAAAGTGGGTTTTCAACACTAACACAAGTGCAAAAAGTGGTTTTTCAACACTAACGCAAGTGCGAAAAGTGGTTTTTCCACACTAATACAAGTGCAAAAGTGGTTTCCTGCACCAACACAAGTGCGAAAAGTGGGTTTTCAACACTAACACAAGTGCGAAAAGTGGTTTTTCAACACTAACACAAGTGCGAAAAGTGTTTTTTCCACACTAATACAAGTGCAAAAGTGGTTTCCTGTACCAACACAAGTGCGAAAAGTGGTTTTTCAACACTAACACAAGTGGGAAAAGTGGTTTTTCAACACAAACACAAGTGCGAAAAGTGGTTTTTCAACACTAGCACAAGTGCGAAAAGTGGTTTTTCCACACTAATACAAGTGCAAAAGTGGTTTCCTGCACCAACACAAGTGCGAAAAGTGGTTTTTCAACACGAATACAAGTGCGAAAAGTGGTTTTCCAACACTATCACAAGTGCAAAAAGTGTTTTTTCCACACTAATACAAGTGCAAAAGTGGTTTCCTGCACCAACACAAGTGCGAAAGTGGTTTTTCAACACTAACACAAGTGCGAAACGTGGTTTTTCAACACTAACACAAGTGTGAAAAGTGGTTTTTCCACACTAATACAAGTGCAAAAGTGGTTTCCTGCACCAACACAAGTGCGAAAAGTGGTTTTTCAACACTAACACAAGTGCGAAAAGTGGTTTTTCAACACAAACACAAGTGCGAAAAGTGGTTTTTCAACACTAGCACAAGTGCGAAAAGTGGTTTTTCCACACTAATACAAGTGCAAAAGTGGTTTCCTGCACCAACACAAGTGCGAAAAGTGGTTTTTCAACACGAATACAAGTGCGAAAAGTGGTTCTCCAACACTATCACAAGTGCAAAAAGGGTTTTTTCCACACTAATACAAGTGCAAAAGTGGTTTCCTGCACCAACACAAGTGCGAAAAGTGGTTTTTCAACACTAACACAAGTGCGAAAAGTGGTTTTTCCACACTAATACAAGTGCAAAAGTGGTTTCCTGCACCAACACAAGTGCGAAAAGTGGGTTTTCAACACTAACACAAGTGCAAAAAGTGGTTTTTCAACACTAACGCAAGTGCGAAAAGTGGTTTTTCCACACTAATACAAGTGCAAAAGTGGTTTCCTGCACCAACACAAGTGCGAAAAGTGGGTTTTCAACACTAACACAAGTGCGAAAAGTGGTTTTTCAACACTAACACAAGTGCGAAAAGTGTTTTTTCCACACTAATACAAGTGCAAAAGTGGTTTCCTGTACCAACACAAGTGCGAAAAGTGGTTTTTCAACACTCACACAAGTGCGAAAAGTGGTTTTTCAACACTATCACAAGTGCAAAAAGTGTTTTTTCCACACTAATACAAGTGCAAAATTGGTTTCCTGCACCAACACAAGTGCGAAAAGTGGTTTTTCAACACTATCACAAGTGCAAAAAGTGTTTTTTCCACACTAATACAAGTGCAAAAGTGGTTTCCTGTACCAACACAAGTGCGAAAAGTGGTTTTTCAACACTCACACAAGTGCGAAAAGTGGTTTTTCAACACTATCACGAGTGCAAAAAGTGTTTTTTCCACACTAATACAAGTGCAAAATTGGTTTCCTGCATCAACACAAGTGCGAAAAGTGGTTTTTCAACACTAACACAAGTGCGAAAAGTGGTTTTTCAACACAAACACAAGTGCGAAAAGTGTTTTTTCCACACTAATACAAGTGCAAAAGTGGTTTCCTGCACCAACACAAGTGCGAAAAGTGGTTTTTCAACACTAACACAAGTGCGAAAAGTGGTTTTTCAACACTAACACAAGTGCGAAAAGTGGTTTTTCAACACAAACACAAGTGCGAAAAGTGTTTTTTCCACACTAATACAAGTGCAAAAGTGGTTTCCTGCACCAACACAAGTGCGAAAAGTGGTTTTTCAACACTAACACAAGTGCGAAAAGTGGTTTTTCAACACTAACACAAGTGCGAAAAGTGGTTTCCCACACTAATACAAGTGCAAAAGTGGTTTCCTGCACCAACACAAGTGCGAAAATTGGTTTTTCAACACTAACACAAGTGCGAAAAGTGGTTTTTCCACACCAATACAAGTGCAAAAGTGGTTTCCTGCACCAACTCAAGTGCGAAAAGTGGTTTTTCAACACTAACACAAGTGCGAAAAGTGTTTTTTCCACACTAATACAAGTGCGAAAAGTGGTTTTTCAACAGTATCACAAGTGCGAAAAGTGGTTTTTCAACACTAACACAAGTGCGAAAAGTGGTTTTTCCACACTAATACAAGTGCAAAAGTGGTTTCCTGCACCAACACAAGTGCGAAAAGTGGTTTTTCAACACTAACACAAGTGGGAAAAGTGGTTTTTCAACACAAACACAAGTGCGAAAAGTGGTTTTTCAACACTAGCACAAGTGCGAAAAGTGGTTTTTCCACACTAATACAAGTGCAAAAGTGGTTTCCTGCACCAACACAAGTGCGAAAAGTGGTTTTTCAACACGAATACAAGTGCGAAAAGTGGTTTTCCAACACTATCACAAGTGCAAAAAGTGTTTTTTCCACACTAATACAAGTGCAAAAGTGGTTTCCTGCACCAACACAAGTGCGAAAGTGGTTTTTCAACACTAACACAAGTGCGAAACGTGGTTTTTCAACACTAACACAAGTGTGAAAAGTGGTTTTTCCACACTAATACAAGTGCAAAAGTGGTTTCCTGCACCAACACAAGTGCGAAAAGTGGTTTTTCAACACTAACACAAGTGCGAAAAGTGGTTTTTCAACACAAACACAAGTGCGAAAAGTGGTTTTTCAACACTAGCACAAGTGCGAAAAGTGGTTTTTCCACACTAATACAAGTGCAAAAGTGGTTTCCTGCACCAACACAAGTGCGAAAAGTGGTTTTTCAACACGAATACAAGTGCGAAAAGTGGTTCTCCAACACTATCACAAGTGCAAAAAGGGTTTTTTCCACACTAATACAAGTGCAAAAGTGGTTTCCTGCACCAACACAAGTGCGAAAAGTGGTTTTTCAACACTAACACAAGTGCGAAAAGTGGTTTTTCCACACTAATACAAGTGCAAAAGTGGTTTCCTGCACCAACACAAGTGCGAAAAGTGGGTTTTCAACACTAACACAAGTGCAAAAAGTGGTTTTTCAACACTAACGCAAGTGCGAAAAGTGGTTTTTCCACACTAATACAAGTGCAAAAGTGGTTTCCTGCACCAACACAAGTGCGAAAAGTGGGTTTTCAACACTAACACAAGTGCGAAAAGTGGTTTTTCAACACTAACACAAGTGCGAAAAGTGTTTTTTCCACACTAATACAAGTGCAAAAGTGGTTTCCTGTACCAACACAAGTGCGAAAAGTGGTTTTTCAACACTCACACAAGTGCGAAAAGTGGTTTTTCAACACTATCACAAGTGCAAAAAGTGTTTTTTCCACACTAATACAAGTGCAAAATTGGTTTCCTGCACCAACACAAGTGCGAAAAGTGGTTTTTCAACACTATCACAAGTGCAAAAAGTGTTTTTTCCACACTAATACAAGTGCAAAATTGGTTTCCTGCACCAACACAAGTGCGAAAAGTGGTTTTTCAACACAAACACAAGTGCGAAAAGTGGTTTTTCAACACTAGCACAAGTGCGAAAAGTGGTTTTTCCACACTAATACAAGTGCAAAAGTGGTTTCCTGCACCAACACAAGTGCGAAAAGTGGTTTTTCAACACGAATACAAGTGCGAAAAGTGGTTTTCCAACACTATCACAAGTGCAAAAAGGGTTTTTTCCACACTAGGTTTCCTGCACCAACACAAGTGCGAAAAGTGGTTTTTCAACACGAATACAAGTGCGAAAAGTGGTTTTCCAACACTATCACAAGTGCAAAAAGTGTTTTTTCCACACTAATACAAGTGCAAAAGTGGTTTCCTGCACCAACACACGTGCGAAAAGTGGTTTTTCAACACGAATACAAGTGCGAAAAGTGGTTTTCCAACACTATCGCAAGTGCAAAAAGGGTTTTTTCCACACTAATACAAGTGCAAAAGTGGTTTCCTGCACCAACACAAGTGCGAAAAGTGGTTTTTCAACACTAACACAAGTGCGAAAAGTGGTTTTTCAACACAAACACAAGTGCGAAAAGTGGTTTTTCAACACAAACACAAGTGCGAAAAGTGGTTTTTCCACACTAATACAAGTGCAAAAGTGGTTTCCTGCACCAACACAAGTGCGAAAAGTGGTTTTTCAACACGAATACAAGTGCGAAAAGTGGTTTCCTGCACCAACACAAGTGCGAAAAGTGGTTTTTCAACACAAACACAAGTGCGAAAAGTGGTTTTTCAACACAAACACAAGTGCCAAAAGTGGTTTTTCAACACAAACACAAGTGCGAAAAGTGGTTTTTCCACACTAATACAAGTGCAAAAGTGGTTTCCTGCACCAACACAAGTGCGAAAAGTGGTTTTTCAACACTAATTCAAGTGCAAAAGTGGTTTCCTGCACCAACACAAGTGCGAAAAGTGGTTTTTCAACACAAACACAAGTGCGAAAAGTGGTTTTTCAACACTAGCACAAGTGCGAAAAGTGGTTTTTCCACACTAATACAAGTGCAAAAGTGGTTTCCTGCACCAACACAAGTGCGAAAAGTGGTTTTTCAACACGAATACAAGTGCGAAAAGTGGGTTTCCAACACTATCACAAGTGCAAAAAGGGTTTTTTCCACACTAATACAAGTGCAAAAGTGGTTTCCTGCACCAACACAAGAGCGAAAAGTGGTTTTTCCACACTAATACAAGTGCAAAAGTGGTTTCCTGCACCAACACAAGTGCGAAAAGTGGTTTTTCAACACTAACACAAGTGCGAAAAGTGGTTTTTCAACACTAACACAAGTGCGAAAAGTGGTTTTTCAACACAAACACAAGTGCGAAAAGTGGTTTTTCAACACTATCACAAGTGCAAAAAGTGTTTTTTCCACACTAATACAAGTGCAAAATTGGTTTCCTGCACCAACACAAGTGCGAAAAGTGGTTTTTCAACACTATCACAAGTGCAAAAAGTGTTTTTTCCACACTAATACAAGTGCAAAATTGGTTTCCTGCACCAACACAAGTGCGAAAAGTGGTTTTTCAACACAAACACAAGTGCGAAAAGTGGTTTTTCAACACTAGCACAAGTGCGAAAAGTGGTTTTTCCACACTAATACAAGTGCAAAAGTGGTTTCCTGCACCAACACAAGTGCGAAAAGTGGTTTTTCAACACGAATACAAGTGCGAAAAGTGGTTTTCCAACACTATCACAAGTGCAAAAAGGGTTTTTTCCACACTAGGTTTCCTGCACCAACACAAGTGCGAAAAGTGGTTTTTCAACACGAATACAAGTGCGAAAAGTGGTTTTCCAACACTATCACAAGTGCAAAAAGTGTTTTTTCCACACTAATACAAGTGCAAAAGTGGTTTCCTGCACCAACACACGTGCGAAAAGTGGTTTTTCAACACGAATACAAGTGCGAAAAGTGGTTTTCCAACACTATCGCAAGTGCAAAAAGGGTTTTTTCCACACTAATACAAGTGCAAAAGTGGTTTCCTGCACCAACACAAGTGCGAAAAGTGGTTTTTCAACACTAACACAAGTGCGAAAAGTGGTTTTTCAACACAAACACAAGTGCGAAAAGTGGTTTTTCAACACAAACACAAGTGCGAAAAGTGGTTTTTCCACACTAATACAAGTGCAAAAGTGGTTTCCTGCACCAACACAAGTGCGAAAAGTGGTTTTTCAACACGAATACAAGTGCGAAAAGTGGTTTCCTGCACCAACACAAGTGCGAAAAGTGGTTTTTCAACACAAACACAAGTGCGAAAAGTGGTTTTTCAACACAAACACAAGTGCCAAAAGTGGTTTTTCAACACAAACACAAGTGCGAAAAGTGGTTTTTCCACACTAATACAAGTGCAAAAGTGGTTTCCTGCACCAACACAAGTGCGAAAAGTGGTTTTTCAACACTAATTCAAGTGCAAAAGTGGTTTCCTGCACCAACACAAGTGCGAAAAGTGGTTTTTCAACACAAACACAAGTGCGAAAAGTGGTTTTTCAACACTAGCACAAGTGCGAAAAGTGGTTTTTCCACACTAATACAAGTGCAAAAGTGGTTTCCTGCACCAACACAAGTGCGAAAAGTGGTTTTTCAACACGAATACAAGTGCGAAAAGTGGGTTTCCAACACTATCACAAGTGCAAAAAGGGTTTTTTCCACACTAATACAAGTGCAAAAGTGGTTTCCTGCACCAACACAAGAGCGAAAAGTGGTTTTTCAACACTAACACAAGTGCGAAAAGTGGTTTTTCCACACTAATACAAGTGCGAAAAGTGGTTTTTCAACACTAACACAAGTGCGAAAAGTGGGTTTTCAACACTAACACAAGTGCGAAAAGTGGTTTTTCAACACTAACACAAGTGCGAAAAGTGGTTTTTCCACACTAATACAAGTGCAAAAGTGGTTTCCTGCACCAACACAAGTGCGAAAAGTGGGTTTTCAACACTAACACAAGTGCGAAAAGTTGTTTTTCAACACTAACACAAGTGCAAAAAGTGGTTTTTCAACACTAACACAAGTGCGAAAAGTGTTTTTTCAACACAAACACAAGTGCGAAAAGTGGTTTTTCAACACTAGCACAAGTGCGAAAAGTGGTTTTTCCACACTAATACAAGTGCAAAAGTGGTTTCCTGCACCAACACAAGTGCGAAAAGTGGTTTTTCAACACGAATACAAGTGCGAAAAGTGGTTTTCCAACACTATCACAAGTGCAAAAAGGGTTTTTTCCACACTAGGTTTCCTGCACCAACACAAGTGCGAAAAGTGGTTTTTCAACACGAATACAAGTGCGAAAAGTGGTTTTCCAACACTATCACAAGTGCAAAAAGTGTTTTTTCCACACTAATACAAGTGCAAAAGTGGTTTCCTGCACCAACACAAGTGCGAAAAGTGGTTTTTCAACACTAACACAAGTGCGAAAAGTGGTTTTTCAACACTAACACAAGTGCGATAAGTGTTTTTTCCACACTAATACAAGTGCAAAAGTGGTTTCCTGTACCAACACAAGTGCGAAAAGTGGTTTTTCAACACTCACACAAGTGCGAAAAGTGGTTTTTCAACACTATCACAAGTGCAAAAAGTGTTTTTTCCACACTAATACAAGTGCAAAATTGGTTTCCTGCACCAACACAAGTGCGAAAAGTGGTTTTTCAACACAAACACAAGTGCGAAAAGTGGTTTTTCAACACTAGCACAAGTGCGAAAAGTGGTTTTTCCACACTAATACAAGTGCAAAAGTGGTTTCCTGCACCAACACAAGTGCGAAAAGTGGGTTTTCAACACTAACACAAGTGCGAAAAGTGGTTTTTCAACACTAACACAAGTGCGAAAAGTGTTTTTTCCACACTAATACAAGTGCAAAAGTGGTTTCCTGTACCAACACAAGTGCGAAAAGTGGTTTTTCAACACTCACACAAGTGTGAAAAGTGGTTTTTCAACACTATCACAAGTGCAAAAAGTTTTTTTTCCACACTAATACAAGTGCAAAATTGGTTTCCTGCACCAACACAAGTGCGAAAAGTGGTTTTTCAACACAAACACAAGTGCGAAAAGTGGTTTTTCAACACTACCACAAGTGCGAAAAGTGGTTTTTCCACACTAATACAAGTGCAAAAGTGGTTTCCTGCACCAACACAAGTGCGAAAAGTGGGTTTTCAACACTAACACAAGTGCGAAAAGTGGTTTTTCAACACTAACACAAGTGCGAAAAGTGGTTTTTCAACACTAACACAAGTGCGAAAAGTGTTTTTTCCACACGAATACAAGTGCAAAAGTGGTTTCCTGTACCAACACAAGTGCGAAAAGTGGTTTTTCAACACTCACACAAGTGCGAAAAGTGGTTTTTCAACACTATCACAAGTGCAAAAAGTGTTTTTTCCACACTAATACAAGTGCAAAATTGGTTTCCTGCATCAACACAAGTGCGAAAAGTGGTTTTTCAACACTAACACAAGTGCGAAAAGTGGTTTTTCAACACAAACACAAGTGCGAAAAGTGTTTTTTCCACACTAATACAAGTGCAAAAGTGGTTTCCTGCACCAACACAAGTGCGAAAAGTGGTTTTTCAACACTAACACAAGTGCGAAAAGTGGTTTTTCAACACTAACACAAGTGCGAAAAGTGGTTTCCCACACTAATACAAGTGCAAAAGTGGTTTCCTGCACCAACACAAGTGCGAAAATTGGTTTTTCAACACTAACACAAGTGCGAAAAGTGGTTTTTCCACACTAATACAAGTGCAAAAGTGGTTTCCTGCACCAACACAAGTGCGAAAAGTGGTTTTTCAACACTAACACAAGTGCGAAAAGTGTTTTTTCCACACTAATACAAGTGCGAAAAGTGGTTTTTCAACAGTATCACAAGTGCGAAAAGTGGTTTTTCAACACTAACACAAGTGCGAAAAGTGGTTTTTCCACACTAATACAAGTGCAAAAGTGGTTTCCTGCATCAACACAAGTGCGAAAAGTGGTTTTTCAACACTAACACAAGTGCGAAAAGTGGTTTTTCAACACAAACACAAGTGCGAAAAGTGTTTTTTCCACACTAATACAAGTGCAAAAGTGGTTTCCTGCACCAACACAAGTGCGAAAAGTGGTTTTTCAACACTAACACAAGTGCGAAAAGTGGTTTTTCAACACTAACACAAGTGCGAAAAGTGGTTTCCCACACTAATACAAGTGCAAAAGTGGTTTCCTGCACCAACACAAGTGCGAAAATTGGTTTTTCAACACTAACACAAGTGCGAAAAGTGGTTTTTCCACACTAATACAAGTGCAAAAGTGGTTTCCTGCACCAACTCAAGTGCGAAAAGTGGTTTTTCAACACTAACACAAGTGCGAAAAGTGTTTTTTCCACACTAATACAAGTGCGAAAAGTGGTTTTTCAACAGTATCACAAGTGCGAAAAGTGGTTTTTCAACACTAACACAAGTGCGAAAAGTGGTTTTTCCACACTAATACAAGTGCAAAAGTGGTTTCCTGCACCAACACAAGTGCGAAAAGTGGTTTTTCAACACTAACACAAGTGGGAAAAGTGGTTTTTCAACACAAACACAAGTGCGAAAAGTGGTTTTTCAACACTAGCACAAGTGCGAAAAGTGGTTTTTCCACACTAATACAAGTGCAAAAGTGGTTTCCTGCACCAACACAAGTGCGAAAAGTGGTTTTTCAACACGAATACAAGTGCGAAAAGTGGTTTTCCAACACTATCACAAGTGCAAAAAGTGTTTTTTCCACACTAATACAAGTGCAAAAGTGGTTTCCTGCACCAACACAAGTGCGAAAGTGGTTTTTCAACACTAACACAAGTGCGAAACGTGGTTTTTCAACACTAACACAAGTGTGAAAAGTGGTTTTTCCACACTAATACAAGTGCAAAAGTGGTTTCCTGAACCAACACAAGTGCGAAAAGTGGTTTTTCAACACTAACACAAGTGCGAAAAGTGGTTTTTCAACACAAACACAAGTGCGAAAAGTGGTTTTTCAACACTAGCACAAGTGCGAAAAGTGGTTTTTCCACACTAATACAAGTGCAAAAGTGGTTTCCTGCACCAACACAAGTGCGAAAAGTGGTTTTTCAACACTAACACAAGTGCGAAAAGTGGTTTTTCAACACTAACACAAGTGCGAAAAGTGTTTTTTCCACACTAATACAAGTGCAAAAGTGGTTTCCTGCACCAACACAAGTGCGAAAAGTGGTTTTTCAACACTAACACAAGTGCGAAAAGTGGTTTTTCAACACTAACACAAGTGCAAAAAGTGTTTTTTCCACACTAATACAAGTGCAAAATTGGTTTCCTGCACCAACACAAGTGCGAAAAGTGGTTTTTCAACACTAACACAAGTGCGAAAAGTGGTTTTTCAACACAAACACAAGTGCGAAAAGTGTTTTTTCCACACTAATACAAGTGCAAAAGTGGTTACCTGCACCAACACAAGTGCGAAAAGTGGTTTTTCAACACTAACACAAGTGCGAAAAGTGGTTTTTCAACACTAACACAAGTGCGAAAAGTTGTTTTTCAACACTAGCACAAGTGCGAAAAGTGGTTTTTCCACACTAATACAAGTGCAAAAGTGGTTTCCTGCATCAACACAAGTGCGAAAAGTGGTTTTTCAACACGAATACAAGTGCGAAAAGTGGTTTTCCAACACTATCACAAGTGCAAAAAGGGTTTTTTCCACACTAGGTTTCCTGCACCAACACAAGTGCGAAAAGTGGTTTTTCAACACGAATACAAGTGCGAAAAGTGGTTTTCCAACACTATCACAAGTGCAAAAAGTGTTTTTTCCACACTAATACAAGTGCAAAAGTGGTTTCCTGCACCAACACAAGTGCGAAAAGTGGTTTTTCAACACTAACACAAGTGCGAAAAGTGGTTTTTCAACACTAACACAAGTGCGAAAAGTGTTTTTTCCACACTAATACAAGTGCAAAAGTGGTTTCCTGTACCAACACAAGTGCGAAAAGTGGTTTTTCAACACTCACACAAGTGCGAAAAGTGGTTTTTCAACACTATCACAAGTGCAAAAAGTGTTTTTTCCACACTAATACAAGTGCAAAATTGGTTTCCTGCACCAACACAAGTGCGAAAAGTGGTTTTTCAACACAAACACAAGTGCGAAAAGTGGTTTTTCAACACTAGCACAAGTGCGAAAAGTGGTTTTTTCCACACTAATACAAGTGCAAAAGTGGTTTCCTGCACCAACACAAGTGCGAAAAGTGGGTTTTCAACACTAACACAAGTGCGAAAAGTGGTTTTTCAACACTAACACAAGTGCGAAAAGTGTTTTTTCCACACGAATACAAGTGCAAAAGTGGTTTCCTGTACCAACACAAGTGCGAAAAGTGGTTTTTCAACACTCACACAAGTGTGAAAAGTGGTTTTTCAACACTATCACAAGTGCAAAAAGTGTTTTTTCCACACTAATACAAGTGCAAAATTGGTTTCCTGCACCAACACAAGTACGAAAAGTGGTTTTTCAACACAAACACAAGTGCGAAAAGTGGTTTTTCAACACTACCACAAGTGCGAAAAGTGGTTTTTCCACACTAATACAAGTGCAAAAGTGGTTTCCTGCACCAACACAAGTGCGAAAAGTGGGTTTTCAACACTAACACAAGTGCGAAAAGTGGTTTTTCAACACTAACACAAGTGCGAAAAGTGGTTTTTCAACACTAACACAAGTGCGAAAAGTGTTTTTTCCACACGAATACAAGTGCAAAAGTGGTTTCCTGTACCAACACAAGTGCGAAAAGTGGTTTTTCAACACTCACACAAGTGCGAAAAGTGGTTTTTCAACACTATCACAAGTGCAAAAAGTGTTTTTTCCACACTAATACAAGTGCAAAATTGGTTTCCTGCATCAACACAAGTGCGAAAAGTGGTTTTTCAACACTAACACAAGTGCGAAAAGTGGTTTTTCAACACAAACACAAGTGCGAAAAGTGTTTTTTCCACACTAATACAAGTGCAAAAGTGGTTTCCTGCACCAACACAAGTGCGAAAAGTGGTTTTTCAACACTAACACAAGTGCGAAAAGTGGTTTTTCAACACTAACACAAGTGCGAAAAGTGGTTTCCCACACTAATACAAGTGCAAAAGTGGTTTCCTGCACCAACACAAGTGCGAAAATTGGTTTTTCAACACTAACACAAGTGCGAAAAGTGGTTTTTCCACACTAATACAAGTGCAAAAGTGGTTTCCTGCACCAACACAAGTGCGAAAAGTGGTTTTTCAACACTAACACAAGTGCGAAAAGTGTTTTTTCCACACTAATACAAGTGCGAAAAGTGGTTTTTCAACAGTATCACAAGTGCGAAAAGTGGTTTTTCAACACTAACACAAGTGCGAAAAGTGGTTTTTCCACACTAATACAAGTGCAAAAGTGGTTTCCTGCACCAACACAAGTGCGAAAAGTGTTTTTTCAACACTAACACAAGTGCGAAAAGTGGTTTTTCAACACAAACACAAGTGCGAAAAGTGGTTTTTCAACACAAACACAAGTGCGAAAAGTGGTTTTTCAACACTAGCACAAGTGCGAAAAGTGGTTTTTCCACACTAATACAAGTGCAAAAGTGGTTTCCTGCACCAACACAAGTGCGAAAAGTGGGTTTTCAACACTAACACAAGTGCGAAAAGTGGTTTTTCAACACTAACACAAGTGCGAAAAGTGGTTTTTCAACAATAACACAAGTGCGAAAAGTGTTTTTTCCACACGAATACAAGTGCAAAAGTGGTTTCCTGTACCAACACAAGTGCGAAAAGTGGTTTTTCAACACTCACACAAGTGCGAAAAGTGGTTTTTCAACACTATCACAAGTGCAAAAAGTGTTTTTTCCACACTAATACAAGTGCAAAATTGGTTTCCTGCATCAACACAAGTGCGAAAAGTGGTTTTTCAACACTAACACAAGTGCGAAAAGTGGTTTTTCAACACAAACACAGGTGCGAAAAGTGGTTTTTCAACACTAGCACAAGTGCGAAAAGTGGTTTTTCCACACTAATACAAGTGCAAAAGTGGTTTCCTGCACCAACACAAGTGCGAAAAGTGGTTTTTCAACACAAACACAAGTGCGAAAAGTGGTTTTTCAACACTAGCACAAGTGCGAAAAGTGGTTTTTCCACACTAATACAAGTGCAAAAGTGGTTTCCTGCACCAACACAAGTGCGAAAAGTGGTTTTTCAACACGAATACAAGTGCGAAAAGTGGTTTTCCAACACTATCACAAGTGCAAAAAGGGTTTTTTCCACACTAATACAAGTGCAAAAGTGGTTTCCTGCACCAACACAAGAGCGAAAAGTGGTTTTTCAACACTAACACAAGTGCGAAAAGTGGTTTTTCCACACTAATACAAGTGCGAAAAGTGGTTTTTCAACACTAACACAAGTGCGAAAAGTGGGTTTTCAACACTAACACAAGTGCGAAAAGTGGTTTTTCAACACTAACACAAGTGCAAAAAGTGGTTTTTCCACACTAATACAAGTGCAAAAGTGGTTTCCTGCACCAACACAAGTGCGAAAAGTGGGTTTTCAACACTAACACAAGTGCGAAAAGCTGTTTTTCAACACTAACACAAGTGCGAAAAGTGGTTTTTCAACACTAACACAAGTGCGAAAAGTGTTTTTTCAACACAAACACAAGTGCGAAAAGTGGTTTTTCCACACTAATACAAGTGCAAAAGTGGTTTCCTGCACCAACACAAGTGCAAAAAGTGGTTTTTCAACACGAATACAAGTGCGAAAAGTGGTTTTCCAACACTATCACAAGTGCAAAAAGGGTTTTTTCCACACTAGGTTTCCTGCACCAACACAAGTGCGAAAAGTGGTTTTTCAACACGAATACAAGTGCGAAAAGTGGTTTTCCAACACTATCACAAGTGCAAAAAGTGTTTTTTCCACACTAATACAAGTGCAAAAGTGGTTTCCTGCACCAACACACGTGCGAAAAGTGGTTTTTCAACACGAATACAAGTGCGAAAAGTGGTTTTCCAACACTATCGCAAGTGCAAAAAGGGTTTTTTCCACACTAATACAAGTGCAAAAGTGGTTTCCTGCACCAACACAAGTGCGAAAAGTGGTTTTTCAACACTAACACAAGTGCGAAAAGTGGTTTTTCAACACAAACACAAGTGCGAAAAGTGGTTTTTCAACACAAACACAAGTGCGAAAAGTGGTTTTTCCACACTAATACAAGTGCAAAAGTGGTTTCCTGCACCAACACAAGTGCGAAAAGTGGTTTTTCAACACGAATACAAGTGCGAAAAGTGGTTTCCTGCACCAACACAAGTGCGAAAAGTGGTTTTTCAACACAAACACAAGTGTGAAAAGTGGTTTTTCAACACAAACACAAGTGCCAAAAGTGGTTTTTCAACACAAACACAAGTGCGAAAAGTGGTTTTTCCACACTAATACAAGTGCAAAAGTGGTTTCCTGCACCAACACAAGTGCGAAAAGTGGTTTTTCAACACTAATACAAGTGCAAAAGTGGTTTCCTGCACCAACGCAAGTGCGAAAAGTGGTTTTTCAACACAAACACAAGTGCGAAAAGTGGTTTTTCAACACTAGCACAAGTGCGAAAAGTGGTTTTTCCACACTAATACAAGTGCAAAAGTGGTTTCCTGCACCAACACAAGTGCGAAAAGTGGTTTTTCAACACGAATACAAGTGCGAAAAGTGGGTTTCCAACACTATCACAAGTGCAAAAAGGGTTTTTTCCACACTAATACAAGTGCAAAAGTGGTTTCCTGCACCAACACAAGGGCGAAAAGTGGTTTTTCAACACTAACACAAGTGCGAAAAGTGGTTTTTCCACACTAATACAAGTGCGAAAAGTGGTTTTTCAACACTAACACAAGTGCGAAAAGTGGTTTTTCCACACTAATACAAGTGCAAAAGTGGTTTCCTGCACCAACACAAGTGCGAAAAGTGGTTTTTCAACACGAATACAAGTGCGAAAAGTGGTTTTCCAACACTATCACAAGTGCAAAAAGGGTTTTTTCCACACTAATACAAGTGCAAAAGTGGTTTCCTGCACCAACACAAGAGCGAAAAGTGGTTTTTCAACACTAACACAAGTGCGAAAAGTGGTTTTTCCACACTAATACAAGTGCGAAAAGTGGTTTTTCAACACTAACACAAGTGCGAAAAGTGGGTTTTCAACACTAACACAAGTGCGAAAAGTGGTTTTTCAACACTAACACAAGTGCAAAAAGTGGTTTTTCAACACTAATACAAGTGCAAAAGTGGTTTCCTGCACCAACACAAGTGCGAAAAGTGGGTTTTCAACGCTAACACAAGTGCGAAAAGCTGTTTTTCAACACTAACACAAGTGCGAAAAGTGGTTTTTTCAACACTAACACAAGTGCGAAAAGTGTTTTTTCAACACAAACACAAGTGCGAAAAGTGGTTTTTCCACACTAATACAAGTGCAAAAGTGGTTTCCTGCACCAACACAAGTGCAAAAAGTGGTTTTTCAACACGAATACAAGTGCGAAAAGTGGTTTTCCAACACTATCACAAGTGCAAAAAGGGTTTTTTCCACACTAGGTTTCCTGCACCAACACAAGTGCGAAAAGTGGTTTTTTCAACACGAATACAAGTGCGAAAAGTGGTTTTCCAACACTATCACAAGTGCAAAAAGTGTTTTTTCCACACTAATACAAGTGCAAAAGTGGTTTCCTGCACCAACACACGTGCGAAAAGTGGTTTTTCAACACGAATACAAGTGCGAAAAGTGGTTTTCCAACACTATCGCAAGTGCAAAAAGGGTTTTTTCCACACTAATACAAGTGCAAAAGTGGTTTCCTGCACCAACACAAGTGCGAAAAGTGGTTTTTCAACACTAACACAAGTGCGAAAAGTGGTTTTTCAACACAAACACAAGTGCGAAAAGTGGTTTTTCAACACAAACACAAGTGCGAAAAGTGGTTTTTCCACACTAATACAAGTGCAAAAGTGGTTTCCTGCACCAACACAAGTGCGAAAAGTGGTTTTTCAACACGAATACAAGTGCGAAAAGTGGTTTCCTGCACCAACACAAGTGCGAAAAGTGGTTTTTCAACACAAACACAAGTGTGAAAAGTGGTTTTTCAACACAAACACAAGTGCCAAAAGTGGTTTTTCAACACAAACACAAGTGCGAAAAGTGGTTTTTCCACACTAATACAAGTGCAAAAGTGGTTTCCTGCACCAACACAAGTGCGAAAAGTGGTTTTTCAACACTAATACAAGTGCAAAAGTGGTTTCCTGCACCAACACAAGTGCGAAAAGTGGTTTTTCAACACAAACACAAGTGCGAAAAGTGGTTTTTCAACACTAGCACAAGTGCGAAAAGTGGTTTTTCCACACTAATACAAGTGCAAAAGTGGTTTCCTGCACCAACACAAGTGCGAAAAGTGGTTTTTCAACACGAATACAAGTGCGAAAAGTGGGTTTCCAACACTATCACAAGTGCAAAAAGGGTTTTTTCCACACTAATACAAGTGCAAAAGTGGTTTCCTGCACCAACACAAGAGCGAAAAGTGGTTTTTCAACACTAACACAAGTGCGAAAAGTGGTTTTTCCACACTAATACAAGTGCGAAAAGTGGTTTTTCAACACTAACACAAGTGCGAAAAGTGGGTTTTCAACACTAACACAAGTGCGAAAAGTGGTTTTTCAACACTAACACAAGTGCGAAAAGTGGTTTTTCCACACTAATACAAGTGCAAAAGTGGTTTCCTGCACCAACACAAGTGCGAAAAGTGGGTTTTCAACACTAACACAAGTGCGAAAAGTTGTTTTTCAACACTAACACAAGTGCAAAAAGTGGTTTTTCAACACTAACACAAGTGCGAAAAGTGTTTTTTCAACACAAACACAAGTGCGAAAAGTGGTTTTTCAACACTAGCACAAGTGCGAAAAGTGGTTTTTCCACACTAATACAAGTGCAAAAGTGGTTTCCTGCACCAACACAAGTGCGAAAAGTCGTTTTTCAACACGAATACAAGTGCGAAAAGTGGTTTTCAAACACTATCACAAGTGCAAAAAGGGTTTTTTCCACACTAGGTTTCCTGCACCAACACAAGTGCGAAAAGTGGTTTTTCAACACGAATACAAGTGCGAAAAGTGGTTTTCCAACACTATCACAAGTGCAAAAAGTGTTTTTTCCACACTAATACAAGTGCAAAAGTGGTTTCCTGCACCAACACAAGTGCGAAAAGTGGTTTTTCAACACTAACACAAGTGCGAAAAGTGGTTTTTCAACACTAACACAAGTGCGAAAAGTGTTTTTTCCACACTAATACAAGTGCAAAAGTGGTTTCCTGTACCAACACAAGTGCGAAAAGTGGTTTTTCAACACTCGCACAAGTGCGAAAAGTGGTTTTTCAACACTATCACAAGTGCAAAAAGTGTTTTTTCCACACTAATACAAGTGCAAAATTGGTTTCCTGCACCAACACAAGTGCGAAAAGTGGTTTTTCAACACAAACACAACTGCGAAAAGTGGTTTTTTCAACACTAGCACAAGTGCGAAAAGTGGTATTTCCACACTAATACAAGTGCAAAAGTGGTTTCCTGCACCAACACAAGTGCGAAAAGTGGGTTTTCAACACTAACACAAGTGCGAAAAGTGGTTTTTCAACACTAGCACAAGTGCGAAAAGTGGTTTTTCCACACTAATACAAGTGCAAAAGTGGTTTCCTGCACCAACACAAGTGCGAAAAGTGGTTTTTCAACACTAACACAAGTGCGAAAAGTGGTTTTTCCACACTAATACAAGTGCGAAAAGTGGTTTTTCAACACTAGCACAAGTGCGAAAAGTGGTTTTTCCACACTAATACAAGTGCAAAAGTGGTTTCCTGCACCAACACAAGTGCGAAAAGTGGGTTTTCAACACTAACACAAGTGCGAAAAGTGGTTTTTCAACACTAGCACAAGTGCGAAAAGTGGTTTTTCCACACTAATACAAGTGCAAAAGTGGTTTCCTGCACCAACACAAGAGCGAAAAGTGGTTTTTCAACACTAACACAAGTGCGAAAAGTGGTTTTTCCACACTAATACAAGTGCGAAAAGTGGTTTTTCAACACTAACACAAGTGCGAAAAGTGGGTTTTCAACACTAACACAAGTGCGAAAAGTGGTTTTTCAACACTAACACAAGTGCAAAAAGTGGTTTTTCCACACTAATACAAGTGCAAAAGTGGTTTCCTGCACCAACACAAGTGCGAAAAGTGGGTTTTCAACACTAACACAAGTGCGAAAAGCTGTTTTTCAACACTAACACAAGTGCGAAAAGTGGTTTTTCAACACTAACACAAGTGCGAAAAGTGTTTTTTCAACACAAACACAAGTGCGAAAAGTGGTTTTTCAACACTAGCACAAGTGCGAAAAGTGGTTTTTCCACACTAATACAAGTGCAAAAGTGGTTTCCTGCACCAACACAAGTGCAAAAAGTGGTTTTTCAACACGAATACAAGTGCGAAAAGTGGTTTTCCAACACTATCACAAGTGCAAAAAGGGTTTTTTCCACACTAGGTTTCCTGCACCAACACAAGTGCGAAAAGTGGTTTTTCAACACGAATACAAGTGCGAAAAGTGGTTTTCCAACACTATCACAAGTGCAAAAAGTGTTTTTTCCACACTAATACAAGTGCAAAAGTGGTTTCCTGCACCAACACACGTGCGAAAAGTGGTTTTTCAACACGAATACAAGTGCGAAAAGTGGTTTTCCAACACTATCGCAAGTGCAAAAAGGGTTTTTTCCACACTAATACAAGTGCAAAAGTGGTTTCCTGCACCAACACAAGTGCGAAAAGTGGTTTTTCAACACTAACACAAGTGCGAAAAGTGGTTTTTCAACACAAACACAAGTGCGAAAAGTGGTTTTTCAACACAAACACAAGTGCGAAAAGTGGTTTTTCCACACTAATACAAGTGCAAAAGTGGTTTCCTGCACCAACACAAGTGCGAAAAGTGGTTTTTCAACACGAATACAAGTGCGAAAAGTGGTTTCCTGCACCAACACAAGTGCGAAAAGTGGTTTTTCAACACAAACACAAGTGCGAAAAGTGGTTTTTCAACACAAACACAAGTGCCAAAAGTGGTTTTTCAACACAAACACAAGTGCGAAAAGTGGTTTTTCCACACTAATACAAGTGCAAAAGTGGTTTCCTGCACCAACACAAGTGCGAAAAGTGGTTTTTCAACACTAATGCAAGTGCAAAACTGGTTTCCTGCACCAACACAAGTGCGAAAAGTGGTTTTTAAACACAAACACAAGTGCGAAAAGTGGTTTTTCAACACTAGCACAAGTGCGAAAAGTGGTTTTTCCACACTAATACAAGTGCAAAAGTGGTTTCCTGCACCAACACAAGTGCGAAAAGTGGGTTTTCAACACTAACACAAGTGCGAAAAGCTGTTTTTCAACACTAACACAAGTGCGAAAAGTGGTTTTTCAACACTAACACAAGTGCGAAAAGTGTTTTTTCAACACAAACACAACTGCGAAAAGTGGTTTTTCAACACTAGCACAAGTGCGAAAAGTGGTTTTTCCACACTAATACAAGTGCAAAAGTGGTTTCCTGCACCAACACAAGTGCAAAAAGTGGTTTTTCAACACGAATACAAGTGCGAAAAGTGGTTTTCCAACACTATCACAAGTGCAAAAAGGGTTTTTTCCACACTAGGTTTCCTGCACCAACACAAGTGCGAAAAGTGGTTTTTCAACACGAATACAAGTGCGAAAAGTGGTTTTCCAACACTATCACAAGTGCAAAAAGTGTTTTTTCCACACTAATACAAGTGCAAAAGTGGTTTCCTGCACCAACACACGTGCGAAAAGTGGTTTTTCAACACGAATACAAGTGCGAAAAGTGGTTTTCCAACACTATCGCAAGTGCAAAAAGGGTTTTTTCCACACTAATACAAGTGCAAAAGTGGTTTCCTGCACCAACACAAGTGCGAAAAGTGGTTTTTCAACACTAACACAAGTGCGAAAAGTGGTTTTTCAACACAAACACAAGTGCGAAAAGTGGTTTTTCAACACAAACACAAGTGCGAAAAGTGGTTTTTCCACACTAATACAAGTGCAAAAGTGGTTTCCTGCACCAACACAAGTGCGAAAAGTGGTTTTTCAACACGAATACAAGTGCGAAAAGTGGTTTCCTGCACCAACACAAGTGCGAAAAGTGGTTTTTCAACACAAACACAAGTGCGAAAAGTGGTTTTTCAACACAAACACAAGTGCCAAAAGTGGTTTTTCAACACAAACACAAGTGCGAAAAGTGGTTTTTCCACACTAATACAAGTGCAAAAGTGGTTTCCTGCACCAACACAAGTGCGAAAAGTGGTTTTTCAACACTAATACAAGTGCAAAAGTGGTTTCCTGCACCAACACAAGTGCGAAAAGTGGTTTTTCAACACAAACACAAGTGCGAAAAGTGGTTTTTCAACACTAGCACAAGTGCGAAAAGTGGTTTTTCCACACTAATACAAGTGCAAAAGTGGTTTCCTGCACCAACACAAGTGCGAAAAGTGGTTTTTCAACACGAATACAAGTGCGAAAAGTGGGTTTCCAACACTATCACAAGTGCAAAAAGGGTTTTTTCCACACTAATACAAGTGCAAAAGTGGTTTCCTGCACCAACACAAGAGCGAAAAGTGGTTTTTCAACACTAACACAAGTGCGAAAAGTGGTTTTCCACACTAATACAAGTGCGAAAAGTGGTTTTTCAACACTAACACAAGTGCGAAAAGTGGGTTTTCTACACTAACACAAGTGCGAAAAGTGGTTTTTCAACACTAACACAAGTGCGAAAAGTGGTTTTTCCACACTAATACAAGTGCAAAAGTGGTTTCCTGCACCAACACAAGTGCGAAAAGTGGGTTTTCAACACTAACACAAGTGCGAAAAGTTGTTTTTCAACACTAACACAAGTGCAAAAAGTGGTTTTTCAACACTAACACAAGTGCGAAAAGTGTTTTTTCAACACAAACACAAGCGCGAAAAGTGGTTTTTCAACACTAGCACAAGTGCGAAAAGTGGTTTTTCCACACTAATACAAGTGCAAAAGTGGTTTCCTGCACCAACACAAGTGCGAAAAGTGGTTTTTCAACACGAATACAAGTGCGAAAAGTGGTTTTCCAACACTATCACAAGTGCAAAAAGGGTTTTTTCCACACTAGGTTTCCTGCACCAACACAAGTGCGAAAAGTGGTTTTTCAACACGAATACAAGTGCGAAAAGTGGTTTTCCAACACTATCACAAGTGCAAAAAGTGTTTTTTCCACACTAATACAAGTGCAAAAGTGGTTTCCTGCACCAACACAAGTGCGAAAAGTGGTTTTTCAACACTAACACAAGTGCGAAAAGTGGTTTTTCAACACTAACACAAGTGCGAAAAGTGTTTTTTCCACACTAATACAAGTGCAAAAGTGGTTTCCTGTACCAACACAAGTGCGAAAAGTGGTTTTTCAACACTCACACAAGTGCGAAAAGTGGTTTTTCAACACTATCACAAGTGCAAAAAGTGTTTTTTCCACACTAATACAAGTGCAAAATTGGTTTCCTGCACCAACACAAGTGCCAAAAGTGGTTTTTCAACACAAACACAAGTGCGAAAAGTGGTTTTTCCAACACTAGCACAAGTGCGAAAAGTGGTTTTTCCACACTAATACAAGTGCAAAAGTGGTTTCCTGCACCAACACAAGTGCGAAAAGTGGGTTTTCAACACTAACACAAGTGCGAAAAGTGGTTTTTCAACACTAACACAAGTGCGAAAAGTGTTTTTCCTAACCCTATCTTTGTTTTTTTTTTATTTTTTTCTTCATTTTTTTTATTTTTTTTTCCCACAAACACTCACACAAGTGTGAAAAGTGGTTTTTCAACACTATCACAAGTGCAAAAAGTTTTTTTTCCACACTAATACAAGTGCAAAATTGGTTTCCTGCACCAACACAAGTGCGAAAAGTGGTTTTTCAACACAAACACAAGTGCGAAAAGTGGTTTTTCAACACTACCACAAGTGCGAAAAGTGGTTTTTCCACACTAATACAAGTGCAAAAGTGGTTTCCTGCACCAACACAAGTGCGAAAAGTGGGTTTTCAACACTAACACAAGTGCGAAAAGTGGTTTTTCAACACTAACACAAGTGCGAAAAGTGGTTTTTCAACACTAACACAAGTGCGAAAAGTGTTTTTTCCACACGAATACAAGTGCAAAAGTGGTTTCCTGTACCAACACAAGTGCGAAAATTGGTTTTTCAACACTCACACAAGTGCGAAAAGTGGTTTTTCAACACTATCACAAGTGCAAAAAGTGTTTTTTTCACACTAATACAAGTGCAAAATTGGTTTCCTGCATCAACACAAGTGCGAAAAGTGGTTTTTCAACACTAACACAAGTGCGAAAAGTGGTTTTTCAACACAAACACAAGTGCGAAAAGTGTTTTTTCCACACTAATACAAGTGCAAAAGTGGTTTCCTGCACCAACACAAGTGCGAAAAGTGGTTTTTCAACACTAACACAAGTGCGAAAAGTGGTTTTTCAACACTAACACAAGTGCGAAAAGTGGTTTCCCACACTAATACAAGTGCAAAAGTGGTTTCCTGCACCAACACAAGTGCGAAAATTGGTTTTTCTACACTAACACAAGTGCGAAAAGTGGTTTTTCCACACTAATACAAGTGCAAAAGTGGTTTCCTGCACCAACACAAGTGCGAAAAGTGGTTTTTCAACACTAACACAAGTGCGAAAAGTGTTTTTTCCACACTAATACAAGTGCGAAAAGTGGTTTTTCAACAGTATCACAAGTGCGAAAAGTGGTTTTTCAACACTAACACAAGTGCGAAAAGTGGTTTTTCCACACTAATACAAGTGCAAAAGTGGTTTCCTGCACCAACACAAGTGCGAAAAGTGGTTTTTCAACACTAACACAAGTGCGAAAAGTGGTTTTTCAACACAAACACAAGTGCGAAAAGTGGTTTTTCAACACAAACACAAGTGCGAAAAGTGGTTTTTCAACACTAGCACAAGTGCGAAAAGTGGTTTTTCCACACTAATACAAGTGCAAAAGTGGTTTCCTGCACCAACACAAGTGCGAAAAGTGGGTTTTCAACACTAACACAAGTGCGAAAAGTGGTTTTTCAACACTAACACAAGTGCGAAAAGTGGTTTTTCAACAATAACACAAGTGCGAAAAGTGTTTTTTCCACACGAATACAAGTGCAAAAGTGGTTTCCTGTACCAACACAAGTGCGAAAAGTGGTTTTTCAACACTCACACAAGTGCGAAAAGTGGTTTTTCAACACTATCACGAGTGCAAAAAGTGTTTTTTCCACACTAATACAAGTGCAAAATTGGTTTCCTGCATCAACACAAGTGCGAAAAGTGGTTTTTCAACACTAACACAAGTGCGAAAAGTGGTTTTTCAACACAAACACAAGTGCGAAAAGTGTTTTTTCCACACTAATACAAGTGCAAAAGTGGTTTCCTGCACCAACACAAGTGCGAAAAGTGGTTTTTCAACACTAACACAAGTGCGAAAAGTGGTTTTTCAACACTAACACAAGTGCGAAAAGTGGTTTTTCAACACAAACACAAGTGCGAAAAGTGTTTTTTCCACACTAATACAAGTGCAAAAGTGGTTTCCTGCACCAACACAAGTGCGAAAAGTGGTTTTTCAACACTAACACAAGTGCGAAAAGTGGTTTTTCAACACTAACACAAGTGCGAAAAGTGGTTTCCCACACTAATACAAGTGCAAAAGTGGTTTCCTGCACCAACACAAGTGCGAAAATTGGTTTTTCAACACTAACACAAGTGCGAAAAGTGGTTTTTCCACACTAATACAAGTGCAAAAGTGGTTTCCTGCACCAACTCAAGTGCGAAAAGTGGTTTTTCAACACTAACACAAGTGCGAAAAGTGTTTTTTCCACACTAATACAAGTGCGAAAAGTGGTTTTTCAACACTAGCACAAGTGCGAAAAGTGGTTTTTCCACACTAATACAAGTGCAAAAGTGGTTTCCTGCACCAACACAAGTGCGAAAAGTGGGTTTTCAACACTAACACAAGTGCGAAAAGTGGTTTTTCAACACTAACACAAGTGCGAAGTGTTTTTTCCACACTAATACAAGTGCAAAAGTGGTTTCCTGTACCAACACAAGTGCGAAAAGTGGTTTTTCAACACTCACACAAGTGTGAAAAGTGGTTTTTCAACACTATCACAAGTGCAAAAAGTTTTTTTTCCACACTAATACAAGTGCAAAATTGGTTTCCTGCACCAACACAAGTGCGAAAAGTGGTTTTTCAACACAAACACAAGTGCGAAAAGTGGTTTTTCAACACTACCACAAGTGCAAAAAGTGGTTTTTCCACACTAATACAAGTGCAAAAGTGGTTTCCTGCACCAACACAAGTGCGAAAAGTGGGTTTTCAACACTAACACAAGTGCGAAAAGTGGTTTTTCAACACTAACACAAGTGCGAAAAGTGGTTTTTCAACACTAACACAAGTGCGAAAAGTGTTTTTTCCACACGAATACAAGTGCAAAAGTGGTTTCCTGTACCAACACAAGTGCGAAAAGTGGTTTTTCAACACTCACACAAGTGCGAAAAGTGGTTTTTCAACACTATCACAAGTGCAAAAAGTGTTTTTTCCACACTAATACAAGTGCAAAATTGGTTTCCTGCATCAACACAAGTGCGAAAAGTGGTTTTTCAACACTAACACAAGTGCGAAAAGTGGTTTTTCAACACAAACACAAGTGCGAAAAGTGTTTTTTCCACACTAATACAAGTGCAAAAGTGGTTTCCTGCACCAACACAAGTGCGAAAAGTGGTTTTTCAACACTAACACAAGTGCGAAAAGTGGTTTTTCAACACTAACACAAGTGCGAAAAGTGGTTTCCCACACTAATACAAGTGCAAAAGTGGTTTCCTGCACCAACACAAGTGCGAAAATTGGTTTTTCAACACTAACACAAGTGCGAAAAGTGATTTTTCCACACTAATACAAGTGCAAAAGTGGTTTCCTGCACCAACACAAGTGCGAAAAGTGGTTTTTCAACACTAACACAAGTGCGAAAAGTGTTTTTTCCACACTAATACAAGTGCGAAAAGTGGTTTTTCAACAGTATCACAAGTGCGAAAAGTGGTTTTTCAACACTAACACAAGTGCGAAAAGTGGTTTTTCCACACTAATACAAGTGCAAAAGTGGTTTCCTGCACCAACACAAGTGCGAAAAGTGGTTTTTCAACACTAACACAAGTGCGAAAAGTGGTTTTTCAACACAAACACAAGTGCGAAAAGTGGTTTTTCAACACAAACACAAGTGCGAAAAGTGGTTTTTCAACACTAGCACAAGTGCGAAAAGTGGTTTTTCCACACTAATACAAGTGCAAAAGTGGTTTCCTGCACCAACACAAGTGCGAAAAGTGGGTTTTCAACACTAACACAAGTGCGAAAAGTGGTTTTTCAACACTAACACAAGTGCGAAAAGTGGTTTTTCAACAATAACACAAGTGCGAAAAGTGTTTTTTCCACACGAATACAAGTGCAAAAGTGGTTTCCTGTACCAACACAAGTGCGAAAAGTGGTTTTTCAACACTCACACAAGTGCGAAAAGTGGTTTTTCAACACTATCACGAGTGCAAAAAGTGTTTTTTCCACACTAATACAAGTGCAAAATTGGTTTCCTGCATCAACACAAGTGCGAAAAGTGGTTTTTCAACACTAACACAAGTGCGAAAAGTGGTTTTTCAACACAAACACAAGTGCGAAAAGTGTTTTTTCCACACTAATACAAGTGCAAAAGTGGTTTCCTGCACCAACACAAGTGCGAAAAGTGGTTTTTCAACACTAACACAAGTGCGAAAAGTGGTTTTTCAACACTAACACAAGTGCGAAAAGTGGTTTTTCAACACAAACACAAGTGCGAAAAGTGTTTTTTCCACACTAATACAAGTGCAAAAGTGGTTTCCTGCACCAACACAAGTGCGAAAAGTGGTTTTTCAACACTAACACAAGTGCGAAAAGTGGTTTTTCAACACTAACACAAGTGCGAAAAGTGGTTTCCCACACTAATACAAGTGCAAAAGTGGTTTCCTGCACCAACACAAGTGCGAAAATTGGTTTTTCAACACTAACACAAGTGCGAAAAGTGGTTTTTCCACACCAATACAAGTGCAAAAGTGGTTTCCTGCACCAACTCAAGTGCGAAAAGTGGTTTTTCAACACTAACACAAGTGCGAAAAGTGTTTTTTCCACACTAATACAAGTGCGAAAAGTGGTTTTTCAACAGTATCACAAGTGCGAAAAGTGGTTTTTCAACACTAACACAAGTGCGAAAAGTGGTTTTTCCACACTAATACAAGTGCAAAAGTGGTTTCCTGCACCAACACAAGTGCGAAAAGTGGTTTTTCAACACTAACACAAGTGCGAAAAGTGGTTTTTCAACACAAACACAAGTGCGAAAAGTGGTTTTTCAACACAAACACAAGTGCGAAAAGTGGTTTTTCAACACTAGCACAAGTGCGAAAAGTGGTTTTTCCACACTAATACAAGTGCAAAAGTGGTTTCCTGCACCAACACAAGTGCGAAAAGTGGGTTTTCAACACTAACACAAGTGCGAAAAGTGGTTTTTCAACACTAACACAAGTGCGAAAAGTGGTTTTTCAACAATAACACAAGTGCGAAAAGTGTTTTTTCCACACGAATACAAGTGCAAAAGTGGTTTCCTGTACCAACACAAGTGCGAAAAGTGGTTTTTCAACACTCACACAAGTGCGAAAAGTGGTTTTTCAACACTATCACGAGTGCAAAAAGTGTTTTTTCCACACTAATACAAGTGCAAAATTGGTTTCCTGCATCAACACAAGTGCGAAAAGTGGTTTTTCAACACTAACACAAGTGCGAAAAGTGGTTTTTCAACACAAACACAAGTGCGAAAAGTGTTTTTTCCACACTAATACAAGTGCAAAAGTGGTTTCCTGCACCAACACAAGTGCGAAAAGTGGTTTTTCAACACTAACACAAGTGCGAAAAGTGGTTTTTCAACACTAACACAAGTGCGAAAAGTGGTTTTTCAACACAAACACAAGTGCGAAAAGTGTTTTTTCCACACTAATACAAGTGCAAAAGTGGTTTCCTGCACCAACACAAGTGCGAAAAGTGGTTTTTCAACACTAACACAAGTGCGAAAAGTGGTTTTTCAACACTAACACAAGTGCAAAAGTGGTTTCCTGCACCAACACAAGAGCGAAAAGTGGTTTTTCAACACTAACACAAGTGCGAAAAGTGGTTTTTCCACACTAATACAAGTGCGAAAAGTGGTTTTTCAACACTAACACAAGTGCGAAAAGTGGGTTTTCAACACTAACACAAGTGCGAAAAGTGGTTTTTCAACACTAACACAAGTGCAAAAAGTGGTTTTTCCACACTAATACAAGTGCAAAAGTGGTTTCCTGCACCAACACAAGTGCGAAAAGTGGGTTTTCAACACTAACACAAGTGCGAAAAGCTGTTTTTCAACACTAACACAAGTGCGAAAAGTGGTTTTTCAACACTAACACAAGTGCGAAAAGTGTTTTTTCAACACAAACACAAGTGCGAAAAGTGGTTTTTCAACACTAGCACAAGTGCGAAAAGTGGTTTTTCCACACTAATACAAGTGCAAAAGTGGTTTCCTGCACCAACACAAGTGCAAAAAGTGGTTTTTCAACACGAATACAAGTGCGAAAAGTGGTTTTCCAACACTATCACAAGTGCAAAAAGGGTTTTTTCCACACTAGGTTTCCTGCACCAACACAAGTGCGAAAAGTGGTTTTTCAACACGAATACAAGTGCGAAAAGTGGTTTTCCAACACTATCACAAGTGCAAAAAGTGTTTTTTCCACACTAATACAAGTGCAAAAGTGGTTTCCTGCACCAACACACGTGCGAAAAGTGGTTTTTCAACACGAATACAAGTGCGAAAAGTGGTTTTCCAACACTATCGCAAGTGCAAAAAGGGTTTTTTCCACACTAATACAAGTGCAAAAGTGGTTTCCTGCACCAACACAAGTGCGAAAAGTGGTTTTTCAACACTAACACAAGTGCGAAAAGTGGTTTTTCAACACAAACACAAGTGCGAAAAGTGGTTTTTCAACACAAACACAAGTGCGAAAAGTGGTTTTTCCACACTAATACAAGTGCAAAAGTGGTTTCCTGCACCAACACAAGTGCGAAAAGTGGTTTTTCAACACGAATACAAGTGCGAAAAGTGGTTTCCTGCACCAACACAAGTGCGAAAAGTGGTTTTTCAACACAAACACAAGTGCGAAAAGTGGTTTTTCA
Source organism: Myxine glutinosa (assembly GCF_964187855.1). Classification (NCBI taxonomy): domain Eukaryota; kingdom Metazoa; phylum Chordata; class Myxini; order Myxiniformes; family Myxinidae; genus Myxine; species Myxine glutinosa. The sequence continues at coordinate 50,438 of NW_027617299.1, read as the reverse complement.
ACACAAACACAAGTGCCAAAAGTGGTTTTTCAACACAAACACAAGTGCGAAAAGTGGTTTTTCCACACTAATACAAGTGCAAAAGTGGTTTCCTGCACCAACACAAGTGCGAAAAGTGGTTTTTCAACACTAATACAAGTGCAAAACTGGTTTCCTGCACCAACACAAGTGCGAAAAGTGGTTTTTCAACACAAACACAAGTGCGAAAAGTGGTTTTTCAACACTAGCACAAGTGCGAAAAGTGGTTTTTCCACACTAATACAAGTGCAAAAGTGGTTTCCTGCACCAACACAAGTGCGAAAAGTGGGTTTTCAACACTAACACAAGTGCGAAAAGCTGTTTTTCAACACTAACACAAGTGCGAAAAGTGGTTTTTCAACACTAACACAAGTGCGAAAAGTGTTTTTTCAACACAAACACAACTGCGAAAAGTGGTTTTTCAACACTAGCACAAGTGCGAAAAGTGGTTTTTCCACACTAATACAAGTGCAAAAGTGGTTTCCTGCACCAACACAAGTGCAAAAAGTGGTTTTTCAACACGAATACAAGTGCGAAAAGTGGTTTTCCAACACTATCACAAGTGCAAAAAGGGTTTTTTCCACACTAGGTTTCCTGCACCAACACAAGTGCGAAAAGTGGTTTTTCAACACGAATACAAGTGCGAAAAGTGGTTTTCCAACACTATCACAAGTGCAAAAAGTGTTTTTTCCACACTAATACAAGTGCAAAAGTGGTTTCCTGCACCAACACACGTGCGAAAAGTGGTTTTTCAACACGAATACAAGTGCGAAAAGTGGTTTTCCAACACTATCGCAAGTGCAAAAAGGGTTTTTTCCACACTAATACAAGTGCAAAAGTGGTTTCCTGCACCAACACAAGTGCGAAAAGTGGTTTTTCAACACTAACACAAGTGCGAAAAGTGGTTTTTCAACACAAACACAAGTGCGAAAAGTGGTTTTTCAACACAAACACAAGTGCGAAAAGTGGTTTTTCCACACTAATACAAGTGCAAAAGTGGTTTCCTGCACCAACACAAGTGCGAAAAGTGGTTTTTCAACACGAATACAAGTGCGAAAAGTGGTTTCCTGCACCAACACAAGTGCGAAAAGTGGTTTTTCAACACAAACACAAGTGCGAAAAGTGGTTTTTCAACACAAACACAAGTGCCAAAAGTGGTTTTTCAACACAAACACAAGTGCGAAAAGTGGTTTTTCCACACTAATACAAGTGCAAAAGTGGTTTCCTGCACCAACACAAGTGCGAAATGTGGTTTTTCAACACTAATACAAGTGCAAAAGTGGTTTCCTGCACCAACACAAGTGCGAAAAGTGGTTTTTCAACACAAACACAAGTGCGAAAAGTGGTTTTTCAACACTAGCACAAGTGCGAAAAGTGGTTTTTCCACACTAATACAAGTGCAAAAGTGGTTTCCTGCACCAACACAAGTGCGAAAAGTGGTTTTTCAACACGAATACAAGTGCGAAAAGTGGGTTTCCAACACTATCACAAGTGCAAAAAGGGTTTTTTCCACACTAATACAAGTGCAAAAGTGGTTTCCTGCACCAACACAAGAGCGAAAAGTGGTTTTTCAACACTAACACAAGTGCGAAAAGTGGTTTTCCACACTAATACAAGTGCGAAAAGTGGTTTTTCAACACTAACACAAGTGCGAAAAGTGGGTTTTCTACACTAACACAAGTGCGAAAAGTGGTTTTTCAACACTAACACAAGTGCGAAAAGTGGTTTTTCCACACTAATACAAGTGCAAAAGTGGTTTCCTGCACCAACACAAGTGCGAAAAGTGGGTTTTCAACACTAACACAAGTGCGAAAAGTTGTTTTTCAACACTAACACAAGTGCAAAAAGTGGTTTTTCAACACTAACACAAGTGCGAAAAGTGTTTTTTCAACACAAACACAAGTGCGAAAAGTGGTTTTTCAACACTAGCACAAGTGCGAAAAGTGGTTTTTCCACACTAATACAAGTGCAAAAGTGGTTTCCTGCACCAACACAAGTGCGAAAAGTGGTTTTTCAACACGAATACAAGTGCGAAAAGTGGTTTTCCAACACTATCACAAGTGCAAAAAGGGTTTTTTCCACACTAGGTTTCCTGCACCAACACAAGTGCGAAAAGTGGTTTTTCAACACGAATACAAGTGCGAAAAGTGGTTTTCCAACACTATCACAAGTGCAAAAAGTGTTTTTTCCACACTAATACAAGTGCAAAAGTGGTTTCCTGCACCAACACAAGTGCGAAAAGTGGTTTTTCAACACTAACACAAGTGCGAAAAGTGGTTTTTCAACACTAACACAAGTGCGAAAAGTGTTTTTTCCACACTAATACAAGTGCAAAAGTGGTTTCCTGTACCAACACAAGTGCGAAAAGTGGTTTTTCAACACTCACACAAGTGCGAAAAGTGGTTTTTCAACACTATCACAAGTGCAAAAAGTGTTTTTTCCACACTAATACAAGTGCAAAATTGGTTTCCTGCACCAACACAAGTGCCAAAAGTGGTTTTTCAACACAAACACAAGTGCGAAAAGTGGTTTTTCAACACTAGCACAAGTGCGAAAAGTGGTTTTTCCACACTAATACAAGTGCAAAAGTGGTTTCCTGCACCAACACAAGTGCGAAAAGTGGGTTTTCAACACTAACACAAGTGCGAAAAGTGGTTTTTCAACACTAACACAAGTGCGAAAAGTGTTTTTCCACACTAATACAAGTGCAAAAGTGGTTTCCTGTACCAACACAAGTGCGAAAAGTGGTTTTTCAACACTCACACAAGTGTGAAAAGTGGTTTTTCAACACTATCACAAGTGCAAAAAGTTTTTTTTCCACACTAATACAAGTGCAAAATTGGTTTCCTGCACCAACACAAGTGCGAAAAGTGGTTTTTCAACACAAACACAAGTGCGAAAAGTCGTTTTTCAACACTACCACAAGTGCGAAAAGTGGTTTTTCCACACTAATACAAGTGCAAAAGTGGTTTCCTGCACCAACACAAGTGCGATAAGTGGGTTTTCAACACTAACACAAGTGCGAAAAGTGGTTTTTCAACACTAACACAAGTGCGAAAAGTGGTTTTTCAACACTAACACAAGTGCGAAAAGTGGTTTTTCCACACTAATACAAGTGCAAAAGTGGTTTCCTGCACCAACACAAGTGCGAAAAGTGGTTTTTCAACACGAATACAAGTGCGAAAAGTGGTTTCCTGCACCAACACAAGTGCGAAAAGTGGTTTTTCAACACAAACACAAGTGCGAAAAGTGGTTTTTCAACACAAACACAAGTGCCAAAAGTGGTTTTTCAACACAAACACAAGTGCGAAAAGTGGTTTTTCCACACTAATACAAGTGCAAAAGTGGTTTCCTGCACCAACACAAGTGCGAAATGTGGTTTTTCAACACTAATACAAGTGCAAAAGTGGTTTCCTGCACCAACACAAGTGCGAAAAGTGGTTTTTCAACACAAACACAAGTGCGAAAAGTGGTTTTTCAACACTAGCACAAGTGCGAAAAGTGGTTTTTCCACACTAATACAAGTGCAAAAGTGGTTTCCTGCACCAACACAAGTGCGAAAAGTGGTTTTTCAACACGAATACAAGTGCGAAAAGTGGGTTTCCAACACTATCACAAGTGCAAAAAGGGTTTTTTCCACACTAATACAAGTGCAAAAGTGGTTTCCTGCACCAACACAAGAGCGAAAAGTGGTTTTTCAACACTAACACAAGTGCGAAAAGTGGTTTTCCACACTAATACAAGTGCGAAAAGTGGTTTTTCAACACTAACACAAGTGCGAAAAGTGGGTTTTCTACACTAACACAAGTGCGAAAAGTGGTTTTTCAACACTAACACAAGTGCGAAAAGTGGTTTTTCCACACTAATACAAGTGCAAAAGTGGTTTCCTGCACCAACACAAGTGCGAAAAGTGGGTTTTCAACACTAACACAAGTGCGAAAAGTTGTTTTTCAACACTAACACAAGTGCAAAAAGTGGTTTTTCAACACTAACACAAGTGCGAAAAGTGTTTTTTCAACACAAACACAAGTGCGAAAAGTGGTTTTTCAACACTAGCACAAGTGCGAAAAGTGGTTTTTCCACACTAATACAAGTGCAAAAGTGGTTTCCTGCACCAACACAAGTGCGAAAAGTGGTTTTTCAACACGAATACAAGTGCGAAAAGTGGTTTTCCAACACTATCACAAGTGCAAAAAGGGTTTTTTCCACACTAGGTTTCCTGCACCAACACAAGTGCGAAAAGTGGTTTTTCAACACGAATACAAGTGCGAAAAGTGGTTTTCCAACACTATCACAAGTGCAAAAAGTGTTTTTTCCACACTAATACAAGTGCAAAAGTGGTTTCCTGCACCAACACAAGTGCGAAAAGTGGTTTTTCAACACTAACACAAGTGCGAAAAGTGGTTTTTCAACACTAACACAAGTGCGAAAAGTGTTTTTTCCACACTAATACAAGTGCAAAAGTGGTTTCCTGTACCAACACAAGTGCGAAAAGTGGTTTTTCAACACTCACACAAGTGCGAAAAGTGGTTTTTCAACACTATCACAAGTGCAAAAAGTGTTTTTTCCACACTAATACAAGTGCAAAATTGGTTTCCTGCACCAACACAAGTGCCAAAAGTGGTTTTTCAACACAAACACAAGTGCGAAAAGTGGTTTTTCAACACTAGCACAAGTGCGAAAAGTGGTTTTTCCACACTAATACAAGTGCAAAAGTGGTTTCCTGCACCAACACAAGTGCGAAAAGTGGGTTTTCAACACTAACACAAGTGCGAAAAGTGGTTTTTCAACACTAACACAAGTGCGAAAAGTGTTTTTCCACACTAATACAAGTGCAAAAGTGGTTTCCTGTACCAACACAAGTGCGAAAAGTGGTTTTTCAACACTCACACAAGTGTGAAAAGTGGTTTTTCAACACTATCACAAGTGCAAAAAGTTTTTTTTCCACACTAATACAAGTGCAAAATTGGTTTCCTGCACCAACACAAGTGCGAAAAGTGGTTTTTCAACACAAACACAAGTGCGAAAAGTGGTTTTTCAACACTACCACAAGTGCGAAAAGTGGTTTTTCCACACTAATACAAGTGCAAAAGTGGTTTCCTGCACCAACACAAGTGCGATAAGTGGGTTTTCAACACTAACACAAGTGCGAAAAGTGGTTTTTCAACACTAACACAAGTGCGAAAAGTGGTTTTTCAACACTAACACAAGTGCGAAAAGTGTTTTTTCCACACGAATACAAGTGCAAAAGTGGTTTCCTGTACCAACACAAGTGCGAAAATTGGTTTTTCAACACTCACACAAGTGCGAAAAGTGGTTTTTCAACACTATCACAAGTGCAAAAAGTGTTTTTTTCACACTAATACAAGTGCAAAATTGGTTTCCTGCATCAACACAAGTGCGAAAAGTGGTTTTTCAACACTAACACAAGTGCGAAAAGTGGTTTTTCAACACAAACACAAGTGCGAAAAGTGTTTTTTCCACACTAATACAAGTGCAAAAGTGGTTTCCTGCACCAACACAAGTGCGAAAAGTGGTTTTTCAACACTAACACAAGTGCGAAAAGTGGTTTTTCAACACTAACACAAGTGCGAAAAGTGGTTTCCCACACTAATACAAGTGCAAAAGTGGTTTCCTGCACCAACACAAGTGCGAAAATTGGTTTTTCTACACTAACACAAGTGCGAAAAGTGGTTTTTCCACACTAATACAAGTGCAAAAGTGGTTTCCTGCACCAACACAAGTGCGAAAAGTGGTTTTTCAACACTAACACAAGTGCGAAAAGTGTTTTTTCCACACTAATACAAGTGCGAAAAGTGGTTTTTCAACAGTATCACAAGTGCGAAAAGTGGTTTTTCAACACTAACACAAGTGCGAAAAGTGGTTTTTCCACACTAATACAAGTGCAAAAGTGGTTTCCTGCACCAACACAAGTGCGAAAAGTGGTTTTTCAACACTAACACAAGTGCGAAAAGTGGTTTTTCAACACAAACACAAGTGCGAAAAGTGGTTTTTCAACACAAACACAAGTGCGAAAAGTGGTTTTTCAACACTAGCACAAGTGCGAAAAGTGGTTTTTCCACACTAATACAAGTGCAAAAGTGGTTTCCTGCACCAACACAAGTGCGAAAAGTGGGTTTTCAACACTAACACAAGTGCGAAAAGTGGTTTTTCAACACTAACACAAGTGCGAAAAGTGGTTTTTCAACAATAACACAAGTGCGAAAAGTGTTTTTTCCACACGAATACAAGTGCAAAAGTGGTTTCCTGTACCAACACAAGTGCGAAAAGTGGTTTTTCAACACTCACACAAGTGCGAAAAGTGGTTTTTCAACACTATCACGAGTGCAAAAAGTGTTTTTTCCACACTAATACAAGTGCAAAATTGGTTTCCTGCATCAACACAAGTGCGAAAAGTGGTTTTTCAACACTAACACAAGTGCGAAAAGTGGTTTTTCAACACAAACACAAGTGCGAAAAGTGTTTTTTCCACACTAATACAAGTGCAAAAGTGGTTTCCTGCACCAACACAAGTGCGAAAAGTGGTTTTTCAACACTAACACAAGTGCGAAAAGTGGTTTTTCAACACTAACACAAGTGCGAAAAGTGGTTTTTCAACACAAACACAAGTGCGAAAAGTGTTTTTTCCACACTAATACAAGTGCAAAAGTGGTTTCCTGCACCAACACAAGTGCGAAAAGTGGTTTTTCAACACTAACACAAGTGCGAAAAGTGGTTTTTCAACACTAACACAAGTGCGAAAAGTGGTTTCCCACACTAATACAAGTGCAAAAGTGGTTTCCTGCACCAACACAAGTGCGAAAATTGGTTTTTCAACACTAACACAAGTGCGAAAAGTGGTTTTTCCACACTAATACAAGTGCAAAAGTGGTTTCCTGCACCAACTCAAGTGCGAAAAGTGGTTTTTCAACACTAACACAAGTGCGAAAAGTGTTTTTTCCACACTATTACAAGTGCGAAAAGTGGTTTTTCAACACTAGCACAAGTGCGAAAAGTGGTTTTTCCACACTAATACAAGTGCAAAAGTGGTTTCCTGCACCAACACAAGTGCGAAAAGTGGGTTTTCAACACTAACACAAGTGCGAAAAGTGGTTTTTCAACACTAACACAAGTGCGAAGTGTTTTTTCCACACTAATACAAGTGCAAAAGTGGTTTCCTGTACCAACACAAGTGCGAAAAGTGGTTTTTCAACACTCACACAAGTGTGAAAAGTGGTTTTTCAACACTATCACAAGTGCAAAAAGTTTTTTTTCCACACTAATACAAGTGCAAAATTGGTTTCCTGCACCAACACAAGTGCGAAAAGTGGTTTTTCAACACAAACACAAGTGCGAAAAGTGGTTTTTCAACACTACCACAAGTGCAAAAAGTGGTTTTTCCACACTAATACAAGTGCAAAAGTGGTTTCCTGCACCAACACAAGTGCGAAAAGTGGGTTTTCAACACTAACACAAGTGCGAAAAGTGGTTTTTCAACACTAACACAAGTGCGAAAAGTGGTTTTTCAACACTAACACAAGTGCGAAAAGTGTTTTTTCCACACGAATACAAGTGCAAAAGTGGTTTCCTGTACCAACACAAGTGCGAAAAGTGGTTTTTCAACACTCACACAAGTGCGAAAAGTGGTTTTTCAACACTATCACAAGTGCAAAAAGTGTTTTTTCCACACTAATACAAGTGCAAAATTGGTTTCCTGCATCAACACAAGTGCGAAAAGTGGTTTTTCAACACTAACACAAGTGCGAAAAGTGGTTTTTCAACACAAACACAAGTGCGAAAAGTGTTTTTTCCACACTAATACAAGTGCAAAAGTGGTTTCCTGCACCAACACAAGTGCGAAAAGTGGTTTTTCAACACTAACACAAGTGCGAAAAGTGGTTTTTCAACACTAACACAAGTGCGAAAAGTGGTTTCCCACACTAATACAAGTGCAAAAGTGGTTTCCTGCACCAACACAAGTGCGAAAATTGGTTTTTCAACACTAACACAAGTGCGAAAAGTGATTTTTCCACACTAATACAAGTGCAAAAGTGGTTTCCTGCACCAACACAAGTGCGAAAAGTGGTTTTTCAACACTAACACAAGTGCGAAAAGTGTTTTTTCCACACTAATACAAGTGCGAAAAGTGGTTTTTCAACAGTATCACAAGTGCGAAAAGTGGTTTTTCAACACTAACACAAGTGCGAAAAGTGGTTTTTCCACACTAATACAAGTGCAAAAGTGGTTTCCTGCACCAACACAAGTGCGAAAAGTGGTTTTTCAACACTAACACAAGTGCGAAAAGTGGTTTTTCAACACAAACACAAGTGCGAAAAGTGGTTTTTCAACACAAACACAAGTGCGAAAAGTGGTTTTTCAACACTAGCACAAGTGCGAAAAGTGGTTTTTCCACACTAATACAAGTGCAAAAGTGGTTTCCTGCACCAACACAAGTGCGAAAAGTGGGTTTTCAACACTAACACAAGTGCGAAAAGTGGTTTTTCAACACTAACACAAGTGCGAAAAGTGGTTTTTCAACAATAACACAAGTGCGAAAAGTGTTTTTTCCACACGAATACAAGTGCAAAAGTGGTTTCCTGTACCAACACAAGTGCGAAAAGTGGTTTTTCAACACTCACACAAGTGCGAAAAGTGGTTTTTCAACACTATCACGAGTGCAAAAAGTGTTTTTTCCACACTAATACAAGTGCAAAATTGGTTTCCTGCATCAACACAAGTGCGAAAAGTGGTTTTTCAACACTAACACAAGTGCGAAAAGTGGTTTTTCAACACAAACACAAGTGCGAAAAGTGTTTTTTCCACACTAATACAAGTGCAAAAGTGGTTTCCTGCACCAACACAAGTGCGAAAAGTGGTTTTTCAACACTAACACAAGTGCGAAAAGTGGTTTTTCAACACTAACACAAGTGCGAAAAGTGGTTTTTCAACACAAACACAAGTGCGAAAAGTGTTTTTTCCACACTAATACAAGTGCAAAAGTGGTTTCCTGCACCAACACAAGTGCGAAAAGTGGTTTTTCAACACTAACACAAGTGCGAAAAGTGGTTTTTCAACACTAACACAAGTGCGAAAAGTGGTTTCCCACACTAATACAAGTGCAAAAGTGGTTTCCTGCACCAACACAAGTGCGAAAATTGGTTTTTCAACACTAACACAAGTGCGAAAAGTGGTTTTTCCACACCAATACAAGTGCAAAAGTGGTTTCCTGCACCAACTCAAGTGCGAAAAGTGGTTTTTCAACACTAACACAAGTGCGAAAAGTGTTTTTTCCACACTAATACAAGTGCGAAAAGTGGTTTTTCAACAGTATCACAAGTGCGAAAAGTGGTTTTTCAACACTAACACAAGTGCGAAAAGTGGTTTTTCCACACTAATACAAGTGCAAAAGTGGTTTCCTGCACCAACACAAGTGCGAAAAGTGGTTTTTCAACACTAACACAAGTGCGAAAAGTGGTTTTTCAACACAAACACAAGTGCGAAAAGTGGTTTTTCAACACAAACACAAGTGCGAAAAGTGGTTTTTCAACACTAGCACAAGTGCGAAAAGTGGTTTTTCCACACTAATACAAGTGCAAAAGTGGTTTCCTGCACCAACACAAGTGCGAAAAGTGGGTTTTCAACACTAACACAAGTGCGAAAAGTGGTTTTTCAACACTAACACAAGTGCGAAAAGTGGTTTTTCAACAATAACACAAGTGCGAAAAGTGTTTTTTCCACACGAATACAAGTGCAAAAGTGGTTTCCTGTACCAACACAAGTGCGAAAAGTGGTTTTTCAACACTCACACAAGTGCGAAAAGTGGTTTTTCAACACTATCACGAGTGCAAAAAGTGTTTTTTCCACACTAATACAAGTGCAAAATTGGTTTCCTGCATCAACACAAGTGCGAAAAGTGGTTTTTCAACACTAACACAAGTGCGAAAAGTGGTTTTTCAACACAAACACAAGTGCGAAAAGTGTTTTTTCCACACTAATACAAGTGCAAAAGTGGTTTCCTGCACCAACACAAGTGCGAAAAGTGGTTTTTCAACACTAACACAAGTGCGAAAAGTGGTTTTTCAACACTAACACAAGTGCGAAAAGTGGTTTTTCAACACAAACACAAGTGCGAAAAGTGTTTTTTCCACACTAATACAAGTGCAAAAGTGGTTTCCTGCACCAACACAAGTGCGAAAAGTGGTTTTTCAACACTAACACAAGTGCGAAAAGTGGTTTTTCAACACTAACACAAGTGCGAAAAGTGGTTTCCCACACTAATACAAGTGCAAAAGTGGTTTCCTGCACCAACACAAGTGCGAAAATTGGTTTTTCAACACTAACACAAGTGCGAAAAGTGGTTTTTCCACACTAATACAAGTGCAAAAGTGGTTTCCTGCACCAACTCAAGTGCGAAAAGTGGTTTTTCAACACTAACACAAGTGCGAAAAGTGTTTTTTCCACACTAATACAAGTGCGAAAAGTGGTTTTTCAACACTAGCACAAGTGCGAAAAGTGGTTTTTCCACACTAATACAAGTGCAAAAGTGGTTTCCTGCACCAACACAAGTGCGAAAAGTGGGTTTTCAACACTAACACAAGTGCGAAAAGTGGTTTTTCAACACTAACACAAGTGCGAAAAGTGTTTTTTCCACACTAATACAAGTGCAAAAGTGGTTTCCTGTACCAACACAAGTGCGAAAAGTGGTTTTTCAACACTCACACAAGTGTGAAAAGTGGTTTTTCAACACTATCACAAGTGCAAAAAGTTTTTTTTCCACACTAATACAAGTGCAAAATTGGTTTCCTGCACCAACACAAGTGCGAAAAGTGGTTTTTCAACACAAACACAAGTGCGAAAAGTGGTTTTTCAACACTACCACAAGTGCGAAAAGTGGTTTTTCCACACTAATACAAGTGCAAAAGTGGTTTCCTGCACCAACACAAGTGCGAAAAGTGGGTTTTCAACACTAACACAAGTGCGAAAAGTGGTTTTTCAACACTAACACAAGTGCGAAAAGTGGTTTTTCAACACTAACACAAGTGCGAAAAGTGTTTTTTCCACACGAATACAAGTGCAAAAGTGGTTTCCTGTACCAACACAAGTGCGAAAAGTGGTTTTTCAACACTCACACAAGTGCGAAAAGTGGTTTTTCAACACTATCACAAGTGCAAAAAGTGTTTTTTCCACACTAATACAAGTGCAAAATTGGTTTCCTGCATCAACACAAGTGCGAAAAGTGGTTTTTCAACACTAACACAAGTGCGAAAAGTGGTTTTTCAACACAAACACAAGTGCGAAAAGTGTTTTTTCCACACTAATACAAGTGCAAAAGTGGTTTCCTGCACCAACACAAGTGCGAAAAGTGGTTTTTCAACACTAACACAAGTGCGAAAAGTGGTTTTTCAACACTAACACAAGTGCGAAAAGTGGTTTCCCACACTAATACAAGTGCAAAAGTGGTTTCCTGCACCAACACAAGTGCGAAAATTGGTTTTTCAACACTAACACAAGTGCGAAAAGTAGTTTTTCCACACTAATACAAGTGCAAAAGTGGTTTCCTGCACCAACACAAGTGCGAAAAGTGGTTTTTCAACACTAACACAAGTGCGAAAAGTGTTTTTTCCACACTAATACAAGTGCGAAAAGTGGTTTTTCAACAGTATCACAAGTGCGAAAAGTGGTTTTTCAACACTAACACAAGTGCGAAAAGTGGTTTTTCCACACTAATACAAGTGCAAAAGTGGTTTCCTGCACCAACACAAGTGCGAAAAGTGGTTTTTCAACACTAACACAAGTGCGAAAAGTGGTTTTTCAACACAAACACAAGTGCGAAAAGTGGTTTTTCAACACAAACACAAGTGCGAAAAGTGGTTTTTCAACACTAGCACAAGTGCGAAAAGTGGTTTTTCCACACTAATACAAGTGCAAAAGTGGTTTCCTGCACCAACACAAGTGCGAAAAGTGGGTTTTCAACACTAACACAAGTGCGAAAAGTGGTTTTTCAACACTAACACAAGTGCGAAAAGTGGTTTTTCAACAATAACACAAGTGCGAAAAGTGTTTTTTCCACACGAATACAAGTGCAAAAGTGGTTTCCTGTACCAACACAAGTGCGAAAAGTGGTTTTTCAACACTCACACAAGTGCGAAAAGTGGTTTTTCAACACTATCACGAGTGCAAAAAGTGTTTTTTCCACACTAATACAAGTGCAAAATTGGTTTCCTGCATCAACACAAGTGCGAAAAGTGGTTTTTCAACACTAACACAAGTGCGAAAAGTGGTTTTTCAACACAAACACAAGTGCGAAAAGTGTTTTTTCCACACTAATACAAGTGCAAAAGTGGTTTCCTGCACCAACACAAGTGCGAAAAGTGGTTTTTCAACACTAACACAAGTGCGAAAAGTGGTTTTTCAACACTAACACAAGTGCGAAAAGTGGTTTTTCAACACAAACACAAGTGCGAAAAGTGTTTTTTCCACACTAATACAAGTGCAAAAGTGGTTTCCTGCACCAACACAAGTGCGAAAAGTGGTTTTTCAACACTAACACAAGTGCGAAAAGTGGTTTTTCAACACTAACACAAGTGCGAAAAGTGGTTTCCCACACTAATACAAGTGCAAAAGTGGTTTCCTGCACCAACACAAGTGCGAAAATTGGTTTTTCAACACTAACACAAGTGCGAAAAGTGGTTTTTCCACACCAATACAAGTGCAAAAGTGGTTTCCTGCACCAACTCAAGTGCGAAAAGTGGTTTTTCAACACTAACACAAGTGCGAAAAGTGTTTTTTCCACACTAATACAAGTGCGAAAAGTGGTTTTTCAACAGTATCACAAGTGCGAAAAGTGGTTTTTCAACACTAACACAAGTGCGAAAAGTGGTTTTTCCACACTAATACAAGTGCAAAAGTGGTTTCCTGCACCAACACAAGTGCGAAAAGTGGTTTTTCAACACTAACACAAGTGGGAAAAGTGGTTTTTCAACACAAACACAAGTGCGAAAAGTGGTTTTTCAACACTAGCACAAGTGCGAAAAATGGTTTTTCCACACTAATACAAGTGCAAAAGTGGTTTCCTGCACCAACACAAGTGCGAAAAGTGGTTTTTCAACACGAATACAAGTGCGAAAAGTGGTTTTCCAACACTATCACAAGTGCAAAAAGTGTTTTTTCCACACTAATACAAGTGCAAAAGTGGTTTCCTGCACCAACACAAGTGCGAAAGTGGTTTTTCAACACTAACACAAGTGCGAAACGTGGTTTTTCAACACTAACACAAGTGTGAAAAGTGGTTTTTCCACACTAATACAAGTGCAAAAGTGGTTTCCTGCACCAACACAAGTGCGAAAAGTGGTTTTTCAACACTAACACAAGTGCGAAAAGTGGTTTTTCAACACAAACACAAGTGCGAAAAGTGGTTTTTCAACACTAGCACAAGTGCGAAAAGTGGTTTTTCCACACTAATACAAGTGCAAAAGTGGTTTCCTGCACCAACACAAGTGCGAAAAGTGGTTTTTCAACACGAATACAAGTGCGAAAAGTGGTTCTCCAACACTATCACAAGTGCAAAAAGGGTTTTTTCCACACTAATACAAGTGCAAAAGTGGTTTCCTGCACCAACACAAGTGCGAAAAGTGGTTTTTCAACACTAACACAAGTGCGAAAAGTGGTTTTTCCACACTAATACAAGTGCAAAAGTGGTTTCCTGCACCAACACAAGTGCGAAAAGTGGGTTTTCAACACTAACACAAGTGCAAAAAGTGGTTTTTCAACACTAACGCAAGTGCGAAAAGTGGTTTTTCCACACTAATACAAGTGCAAAAGTGGTTTCCTGCACCAACACAAGTGCGAAAAGTGGGTTTTCAACACTAACACAAGTGCGAAAAGTGGTTTTTCAACACTAACACAAGTGCGAAAAGTGTTTTTTCCACACTAATACAAGTGCAAAAGTGGTTTCCTGTACCAACACAAGTGCGAAAAGTGGTTTTTCAACACTCACACAAGTGCGAAAAGTGGTTTTTCAACACTATCACAAGTGCAAAAAGTGTTTTTTCAACACTATCACAAGTGCAAAAAGTGTTTTTTCCACACTAATACAAGTGCAAAATTGGTTTCCTGCACCAACACAAGTGCGAAAAGTGGTTTTTCAACACTATCACAAGTGCAAAAAGTGTTTTTTCCACACTAATACAAGTGCAAAAGTGGTTTCCTGTACCAACACAAGTGCGAAAAGTGGTTTTTCAACACTCACACAAGTGCGAAAAGTGGTTTTTCAACACTATCACGAGTGCAAAAAGTGTTTTTTCCACACTAATACAAGTGCAAAATTGGTTTCCTGCATCAACACAAGTGCGAAAAGTGGTTTTTCAACACTAACACAAGTGCGAAAAGTGGTTTTTCAACACAAACACAAGTGCGAAAAGTGTTTTTTCCACACTAATACAAGTGCAAAAGTGGTTTCCTGCACCAACACAAGTGCGAAAAGTGGTTTTTCAACACTAACACAAGTGCGAAAAGTGGTTTTTCAACACTAACACAAGTGCGAAAAGTGGTTTTTCAACACAAACACAAGTGCGAAAAGTGTTTTTTCCACACTAATACAAGTGCAAAAGTGGTTTCCTGCACCAACACAAGTGCGAAAAGTGGTTTTTCAACACTAACACAAGTGCGAAAAGTGGTTTTTCAACACTAACACAAGTGCGAAAAGTGGTTTCCCACACTAATACAAGTGCAAAAGTGGTTTCCTGCACCAACACAAGTGCGAAAATTGGTTTTTCAACACTAACACAAGTGCGAAAAGTGGTTTTTCCACACCAATACAAGTGCAAAAGTGGTTTCCTGCACCAACTCAAGTGCGAAAAGTGGTTTTTCAACACTAACACAAGTGCGAAAAGTGTTTTTTCCACACTAATACAAGTGCGAAAAGTGGTTTTTCAACAGTATCACAAGTGCGAAAAGTGGTTTTTCAACACTAACACAAGTGCGAAAAGTGGTTTTTCCACACTAATACAAGTGCAAAAGTGGTTTCCTGCACCAACACAAGTGCGAAAAGTGGTTTTTCAACACTAACACAAGTGGGAAAAGTGGTTTTTCAACACAAACACAAGTGCGAAAAGTGGTTTTTCAACACTAGCACAAGTGCGAAAAGTGGTTTTTCCACACTAATACAAGTGCAAAAGTGGTTTCCTGCACCAACACAAGTGCGAAAAGTGGTTTTTCAACACGAATACAAGTGCGAAAAGTGGTTTTCCAACACTATCACAAGTGCAAAAAGTGTTTTTTCCACACTAATACAAGTGCAAAAGTGGTTTCCTGCACCAACACAAGTGCGAAAGTGGTTTTTCAACACTAACACAAGTGCGAAACGTGGTTTTTCAACACTAACACAAGTGTGAAAAGTGGTTTTTCCACACTAATACAAGTGCAAAAGTGGTTTCCTGCACCAACACAAGTGCGAAAAGTGGTTTTTCAACACTAACACAAGTGCGAAAAGTGGTTTTTCAACACAAACACAAGTGCGAAAAGTGGTTTTTCAACACTAGCACAAGTGCGAAAAGTGGTTTTTCCACACTAATACAAGTGCAAAAGTGGTTTCCTGCACCAACACAAGTGCGAAAAGTGGTTTTTCAACACGAATACAAGTGCGAAAAGTGGTTCTCCAACACTATCACAAGTGCAAAAAGGGTTTTTTCCACACTAATACAAGTGCAAAAGTGGTTTCCTGCACCAACACAAGTGCGAAAAGTGGTTTTTCAACACTAACACAAGTGCGAAAAGTGGTTTTTCCACACTAATACAAGTGCAAAAGTGGTTTCCTGCACCAACACAAGTGCGAAAAGTGGGTTTTCAACACTAACACAAGTGCAAAAAGTGGTTTTTCAACACTAACGCAAGTGCGAAAAGTGGTTTTTCCACACTAATACAAGTGCAAAAGTGGTTTCCTGCACCAACACAAGTGCGAAAAGTGGGTTTTCAACACTAACACAAGTGCGAAAAGTGGTTTTTCAACACTAACACAAGTGCGAAAAGTGTTTTTTCCACACTAATACAAGTGCAAAAGTGGTTTCCTGTACCAACACAAGTGCGAAAAGTGGTTTTTCAACACTCACACAAGTGCGAAAAGTGGTTTTTCAACACTATCACAAGTGCAAAAAGTGTTTTTTCCACACTAATACAAGTGCAAAATTGGTTTCCTGCACCAACACAAGTGCGAAAAGTGGTTTTTCAACACTATCACAAGTGCAAAAAGTGTTTTTTCCACACTAATACAAGTGCAAAATTGGTTTCCTGCACCAACACAAGTGCGAAAAGTGGTTTTTCAACACAAACATAAGTGCGAAAAGTGGTTTTTCAACACTAGCACAAGTGCGAAAAGTGGTTTTTCCACACTAATACAAGTGCAAAAGTGGTTTCCTGCACCAACACAAGTGCGAAAAGTGGTTTTTCAACACGAATACAAGTGCGAAAAGTGGTTTTCCAACACTATCACAAGTGCAAAAAGGGTTTTTTCCACACTAGGTTTCCTGCACCAACACAAGTGCGAAAAGTGGTTTTTCAACACGAATACAAGTGCGAAAAGTGGTTTTCCAACACTATCACAAGTGCAAAAAGTGTTTTTTCCACACTAATACAAGTGCAAAAGTGGTTTCCTGCACCAACACACGTGCGAAAAGTGGTTTTTCAACACGAATACAAGTGCGAAAAGTGGTTTTCAAACACTATCGCAAGTGCAAAAAGGGTTTTTTCCACACTAATACAAGTGCAAAAGTGGTTTCCTGCACCAACACAAGTGCGAAAAGTGGTTTTTCAACACTAACACAAGTGCGAAAAGTGGTTTTTCAACACAAACACAAGTGCGAAAAGTGGTTTTTCAACACAAACACAAGTGCGAAAAGTGGTTTTTCCACACTAATACAAGTGCAAAAGTGGTTTCCTGCACCAACACAAGTGCGAAAAGTGGTTTTTCAACACGAATACAAGTGCGAAAAGTGGTTTCCTGCACCAACACAAGTGCGAAAAGTGGTTTTTCAACACAAACACAAGTGCGAAAAGTGGTTTTTCAACACAAACACAAGTGCCAAAAGTGGTTTTTCAACACAAACACAAGTGCGAAAAGTGGTTTTTCCACACTAATACAAGTGCAAAAGTGGTTTCCTGCACCAACACAAGTGCGAAAAGTGGTTTTTCAACACTAATTCAAGTGCAAAAGTGGTTTCCTGCACCAACACAAGTGCGAAAAGTGGTTTTTCAACACAAACACAAGTGCAAAAAGTGGTTTTTCAACACTAGCACAAGTGCGAAAAGTGGTTTTTCCACACTAATACAAGTGCAAAAGTGGTTTCCTGCACCAACACAAGTGCGAAAAGTGGTTTTTCAACACGAATACAAGTGCGAAAAGTGGGTTTCCAACACTATCACAAGTGCAAAAAGGGTTTTTTCCACACTAATACAAGTGCAAAAGTGGTTTCCTGCACCAACACAAGAGCGAAAAGTGGTTTTTCAACACTAACACAAGTGCGAAAAGTGGTTTTTCCACACTAATACAAGTGCGAAAAGTGGTTTTTCAACACTAACACAAGTGCGAAAAGTGGGTTTTCAACACTAACACAAGTGCGAAAAGTGGTTTTTCAACACTAACACAAGTGCGAAAAGTGGTTTTTCCACACTAATACAAGTGCAAAAGTGGTTTCCTGCACCAACACAAGTGCGAAAAGTGGGTTTTCAACACTAACACAAGTGCGAAAAGTTGTTTTTCAACACTAACACAAGTGCAAAAAGTGGTTTTTCAACACTAACACAAGTGCGAAAAGTGTTTTTTCAACACAAACACAAGTGCGAAAAGTGGTTTTTCAACACTAGCACAAGTGCGAAAAGTGGTTTTTCCACACTAATACAAGTGCAAAAGTGGTTTCCTGCACCAACACAAGTGCGAAAAGTGGTTTTTCAACACGAATACAAGTGCGAAAAGTGGTTTTCCAACACTATCACAAGTGCAAAAAGGGTTTTTTCCACACTAGGTTTCCTGCACCAACACAAGTGCGAAAAGTGGTTTTTCAACACGAATACAAGTGCGAAAAGTGGTTTTCCAACACTATCACAAGTGCAAAAAGTGTTTTTTCCACACTAATACAAGTGCAAAAGTGGTTTCCTGCACCAACACAAGTGCGAAAAGTGGTTTTTCAACACTAACACAAGTGCGAAAAGTGGTTTTTCAACACTAACACAAGTGCGATAAGTGTTTTTTCCACACTAATACAAGTGCAAAAGTGGTTTCCTGTACCAACACAAGTGCGAAAAGTGGTTTTTCAACACTCACACAAGTGCGAAAAGTGGTTTTTCAACACTATCACAAGTGCAAAAAGTGTTTTTTCCACACTAATACAAGTGCAAAATTGGTTTCCTGCACCAACACAAGTGCGAAAAGTGGTTTTTCAACACAAACACAAGTGCGAAAAGTGGTTTTTCAACACTAGCACAAGTGCGAAAAGTGGTTTTTCCACACTAATACAAGTGCAAAAGTGGTTTCCTGCACCAACACAAGTGCGAAAAGTGGGTTTTCAACACTAACACAAGTGCGAAAAGTGGTTTTTCAACACTAACACAAGTGCGAAAAGTGTTTTTTCCACACTAATACAAGTGCAAAAGTGGTTTCCTGTACCAACACAAGTGCGAAAAGTGGTTTTTCAACACTCACACAAGTGTGAAAAGTGGTTTTTCAACACTATCACAAGTGCAAAAAGTTTTTTTCCACACTAATACAAGTGCAAAATTGGTTTCCTGCACCAACACAAGTGCGAAAAGTGGTTTTTCAACACAAACACAAGTGCGAAAAGTGGTTTTTCAACACTACCACAAGTGCGAAAAGTGGTTTTTCCACACTAATACAAGTGCAAAAGTGGTTTCCTGCACCAACACAAGTGCGAAAAGTGGGTTTTCAACACTAACACAAGTGCGAAAAGTGGTTTTTCAACACTAACACAAGTGCGAAAAGTGGTTTTTCAACACTAACACAAGTGCGAAAAGTGTTTTTTCCACACGAATACAAGTGCAAAAGTGGTTTCCTGTACCAACACAAGTGCGAAAAGTGGTTTTTCAACACTCACACAAGTGCGAAAAGTGGTTTTTCAACACTATCACAAGTGCAAAAAGTGTTTTTTCCACACTAATACAAGTGCAAAATTGGTTTCCTGCATCAACACAAGTGCGAAAAGTGGTTTTTCAACACTAACACAAGTGCGAAAAGTGGTTTTTCAACACAAACACAAGTGCGAAAAGTGTTTTTTCCACACTAATACAAGTGCAAAAGTGGTTTCCTGCACCAACACAAGTGCGAAAAGTGGTTTTTCAACACTAACACAAGTGCGAAAAGTGGTTTTTCAACACTAACACAAGTGCGAAAAGTGGTTTCCCACACTAATACAAGTGCAAAAGTGGTTTCCTGCACCAACACAAGTGCGAAAATTGGTTTTTCAACACTAACACAAGTGCGAAAAGTGGTTTTTCCACACTAATACAAGTGCAAAAGTGGTTTCCTGCACCAACACAAGTGCGAAAAGTGGTTTTTCAACACTAACACAAGTGCGAAAAGTGTTTTTTCCACACTAATACAAGTGCGAAAAGTGGTTTTTCAACAGTATCACAAGTGCGAAAAGTGGTTTTTCAACACTAACACAAGTGCGAAAAGTGGTTTTTCCACACTAATACAAGTGCAAAAGTGGTTTCCTGCATCAACACAAGTGCGAAAAGTGGTTTTTCAACACTAACACAAGTGCGAAAAGTGGTTTTTCAACACAAACACAAGTGCGAAAAGTGTTTTTTCCACACTAATACAAGTGCAAAAGTGGTTTCCTGCACCAACACAAGTGCGAAAAGTGGTTTTTCAACACTAACACAAGTGCGAAAAGTGGTTTTTCAACACTAACACAAGTGCGAAAAGTGGTTTCCCACACTAATACAAGTGCAAAAGTGGTTTCCTGCACCAACACAAGTGCGAAAATTGGTTTTTCAACACTAACACAAGTGCGAAAAGTGGTTTTTCCACACTAATACAAGTGCAAAAGTGGTTTCCTGCACCAACTCAAGTGCGAAAAGTGGTTTTTCAACACTAACACAAGTGCGAAAAGTGTTTTTTCCACACTAATACAAGTGCGAAAAGTGGTTTTTCAACAGTATCACAAGTGCGAAAAGTGGTTTTTCAACACTAACACAAGTGCGAAAAGTGGTTTTTCCACACTAATACAAGTGCAAAAGTGGTTTCCTGCACCAACACAAGTGCGAAAAGTGGTTTTTCAACACTAACACAAGTGGGAAAAGTGGTTTTTCAACACAAACACAAGTGCGAAAAGTGGTTTTTCAACACTAGCACAAGTGCGAAAAGTGGTTTTTCCACACTAATACAAGTGCAAAAGTGGTTTCCTGCACCAACACAAGTGCGAAAAGTGGTTTTTCAACACGAATACAAGTGCGAAAAGTGGTTTTCCAACACTATCACAAGTGCAAAAAGTGTTTTTTCCACACTAATACAAGTGCAAAAGTGGTTTCCTGCACCAACACAAGTGCGAAAGTGGTTTTTCAACACTAACACAAGTGCGAAACGTGGTTTTTCAACACTAACACAAGTGTGAAAAGTGGTTTTTCCACACTAATACAAGTGCAAAAGTGGTTTCCTGCACCAACACAAGTGCGAAAAGTGGTTTTTCAACACTAACACAAGTGCGAAAAGTGGTTTTTCAACACAAACACAAGTGCGAAAAGTGGTTTTTCAACACTAGCACAAGTGCGAAAAGTGGTTTTTCCACACTAATACAAGTGCAAAAGTGGTTTCCTGCACCAACACAAGTGCGAAAAGTGGTTTTTCAACACTAACACAAGTGCGAAAAGTGGTTTTTCAACACTAACACAAGTGCGAAAAGTGTTTTTTCCACACTAATACAAGTGCAAAAGTGGTTTCCTGCACCAACACAAGTGCGAAAAGTGGTTTTTCAACACTAACACAAGTGCGAAAAGTGGTTTTTCAACACTAACACAAGTGCAAAAAGTGTTTTTTCCACACTAATACAAGTGCAAAATTGGTTTCCTGCACCAACACAAGTGCGAAAAGTGGTTTTTCAACACTAACACAAGTGCGAAAAGTGGTTTTTCAACACAAACACAAGTGCGAAAAGTGTTTTTTCCACACTAATACAAGTGCAAAAGTGGTTACCTGCACCAACACAAGTGCGAAAAGTGGTTTTTCAACACTAACACAAGTGCGAAAAGTGGTTTTTCAACACTAACACAAGTGTGAAAAGTGGTTTCCCACACTAATACAAGTGCAAGAGTGGTTTCCTGCACCAACACAAGTGCGAAAAGTGGTTTTTCAACACTAACACAAGTGCGAAAAGTGGTTTTTCAACACTAACACAAGTGCGAAAAGTGGTTTTTCCACACTAATACAAGTGCAAAAGTGGTTTCCTGCACCAACACAAGTGCGAAAAGTGGTTTTTCAACACGAATACAAGTGCGAAAAGTGGTTTTCCAACACTATCACAAGTGCAAAAAGGGTTTTTTCCACACTAATACAAGTGCAAAAGTGGTTTCCTGCACCAACACAAGTGTGAAAGTGGTTTTTCAACACTAACACAAGTGCGAAACGTGGTCTTTCAACACTAACACAAGTGCGAAAAGTGGTTTTTCCACACTACTACAAGTGCAAAAGTGGTTTCCTGCACCAACACAAGTGCGAAAAGTGGTTTTTCAACACTAACACAAGTGCGAAAAGTGGTTTTTCAACACAAACACAGGTGCGAAAAGTGGTTTTTCAACACTAGCACAAGTGCGAAAAGTGGTTTTTCCACACTAATACAAGTGCAAAAGTGGTTTCCTGCACCAACACAAGTGCGAAAAGTGGTTTTTCAACACGAATACAAGTGCGAAAAGTGGTTTTCCAACACTATCGCAAGTGCAAAAAGGGTTTTTTCCACACTAATACAAGTGCAAAAGTGGTTTCCTGCACCTACACAAGTGCGAAAAGTGGTTTTTCAACACAAACACAAGTGCGAAAAGTGGTTTTTCAACACAAACACAAGTGCGAAAAGTGGTTTTTCAACACGAATACAAGTGCGAAAAGTGGTTTTCCAACACTATCACAAGTGCAAAAAGGGTTTTTTCCACACTAATACAAGTGCAAAAGTGGTTTCCTGCACCAACACAAGAGCGAAAAGTGGTTTTTCAACACTAACACAAGTGCGAAAAGTGGTTTTTCCACACTAATACAAGTGCGAAAAGTGGTTTTTCAACACTAACACAAGTGCGAAAAGTGGGTTTTCAACACTAACACAAGTGCGAAAAGTGGTTTTTCAACACTAACACAAGTGCAAAAAGTGGTTTTTCCACACTAATACAAGTGCAAAAGTGGTTTCCTGCACCAACACAAGTGTGAAAAGTGGGTTTTCAACACTAACACAAGTGCGAAAAGCTGTTTTTCAACACTAACACAAGTGCGAAAAGTGGTTTTTCAACACTAACACAAGTGCGAAAAGTGTTTTTTCAACACAAACACAAGTGCGAAAAGTGGTTTTTCAACACTAGCACAAGTGCGAAAAGTGGTTTTTCCACACTAATACAAGTGCAAAAGTGGTTTCCTGCACCAACACAAGTGCAAAAAGTGGTTTTTCAACACGAATACAAGTGCGAAAAGTGGTTTTCCAACACTATCACAAGTGCAAAAAGGGTTTTTTCCACACTAGGTTTCCTGCACCAACACAAGTGCGAAAAGTGGTTTTTCAACACGAATACAAGTGCGAAAAGTGGTTTTCCAACACTATCACAAGTGCAAAAAGTGTTTTTTCCACACTAATACAAGTGCAAAAGTGGTTTCCTGCACCAACACACGTGCGAAAAGTGGTTTTTCAACACCAACACAAGTGCGAAAAGTGGTTTTTCAACACAAACACAGGTGCGAAAAGTGGTTTTTCAACACTAGCACAAGTGCGAAAAGTGGTTTTTCCACACTAATACAAGTGCAAAAGTGGTTTCCTGCACCAACACAAGTGCGAAAAGTGGTTTTTCAACACGAATACAAGTGCGAAAAGTGGTTTTCCAACACTATCGCAAGTGCAAAAAGGGTTTTTTCCACACTAATACAAGTGCAAAAGTGGTTTCCTGCACCAACACAAGTGCGAAAAGTGGTTTTTCAACACTAACACAAGTGCGAAAAGTGGTTTTTCAACACTAACACAAGTGCGATAAGTGTTTTTTCCACACTAATACAAGTGCAAAAGTGGTTTCCTGTACCAACACAAGTGCGAAAAGTGGTTTTTCAACACTCACACAAGTGCGAAAAGTGGTTTTTCAACACTATCACAAGTGCAAAAAGTGTTTTTTCCACACTAATACAAGTGCAAAATTGGTTTCCTGCACCAACACAAGTGCGAAAAGTGGTTTTTCAACACAAACACAAGTGCGAAAAGTGGTTTTTCAACACTAGCACAAGTGCGAAAAGTGGTTTTTCCACACTAATACAAGTGCAAAAGTGGTTTCCTGCACCAACACAAGTGCGAAAAGTGGGTTTTCAACACTAACACAAGTGCGAAAAGTGGTTTTTCAACACTAACACAAGTGCGAAAAGTGTTTTTTCCACACTAATACAAGTGCAAAAGTGGTTTCCTGTACCAACACAAGTGCGAAAAGTGGTTTTTCAACACTCACACAAGTGTGAAAAGTGGTTTTTCAACACTATCACAAGTGCAAAAAGTTTTTTTTCCACACTAATACAAGTGCAAAATTGGTTTCCTGCACCAACACAAGTGCGAAAAGTGGTTTTTCAACACAAACACAAGTGCGAAAAGTGGTTTTTCAACACTACCACAAGTGCGAAAAGTGGTTTTTCCACACTAATACAAGTGCAAAAGTGGTTTCCTGCACCAACACAAGTGCGAAAAGTGGGTTTTCAACACTAACACAAGTGCGAAAAGTGGTTTTTCAACACTAACACAAGTGCGAAAAGTGGTTTTTCAACACTAACACAAGTGCGAAAAGTGTTTTTTCCACACGAATACAAGTGCAAAAGTGGTTTCCTGTACCAACACAAGTGCGAAAAGTGGTTTTTCAACACTCACACAAGTGCGAAAAGTGGTTTTTCAACACTATCACAAGTGCAAAAAGTGTTTTTTCCACACTAATACAAGTGCAAAATTGGTTTCCTGCATCAACACAAGTGCGAAAAGTGGTTTTTCAACACTAACACAAGTGCGAAAAGTGGTTTTTCAACACAAACACAAGTGCGAAAAGTGTTTTTTCCACACTAATACAAGTGCAAAAGTGGTTTCCTGCACCAACACAAGTGCGAAAAGTGGTTTTTCAACACTAACACAAGTGCGAAAAGTGGTTTTTCAACACTAACACAAGTGCGAAAAGTGGTTTCCCACACTAATACAAGTGCAAAAGTGGTTTCCTGCACCAACACAAGTGCGAAAATTGGTTTTTCAACACTAACACAAGTGCGAAAAGTGGTTTTTCCACACTAATACAAGTGCAAAAGTGGTTTCCTGCACCAACACAAGTGCGAAAAGTGGTTTTTCAACACTAACACAAGTGCGAAAAGTGTTTTTTCCACACTAATACAAGTGCGAAAAGTGGTTTTTCAACAGTATCACAAGTGCGAAAAGTGGTTTTTCAACACTAACACAAGTGCGAAAAGTGGTTTTTCCACACTAATACAAGTGCAAAAGTGGTTTCCTGCATCAACACAAGTGCGAAAAGTGGTTTTTCAACACTAACACAAGTGCGAAAAGTGGTTTTTCAACACAAACACAAGTGCGAAAAGTGTTTTTTCCACACTAATACAAGTGCAAAAGTGGTTTCCTGCACCAACACAAGTGCGAAAAGTGGTTTTTCAACACTAACACAAGTGCGAAAAGTGGTTTTTCAACACTAACACAAGTGCGAAAAGTGGTTTCCCACACTAATACAAGTGCAAAAGTGGTTTCCTGCACCAACACAAGTGCGAAAATTGGTTTTTCAACACTAACACAAGTGCGAAAAGTGGTTTTTCCACACTAATACAAGTGCAAAAGTGGTTTCCTGCACCAACTCAAGTGCGAAAAGTGGTTTTTCAACACTAACACAAGTGCGAAAAGTGTTTTTTCCACACTAATACAAGTGCGAAAAGTGGTTTTTCAACAGTATCACAAGTGCGAAAAGTGGTTTTTCAACACTAACACAAGTGCGAAAAGTGGTTTTTCCACACTAATACAAGTGCAAAAGTGGTTTCCTGCACCAACACAAGTGCGAAAAGTGGTTTTTCAACACTAACACAAGTGGGAAAAGTGGTTTTTCAACACAAACACAAGTGCGAAAAGTGGTTTTTCAACACTAGCACAAGTGCGAAAAGTGGTTTTTCCACACTAATACAAGTGCAAAAGTGGTTTCCTGCACCAACACAAGTGCGAAAAGTGGTTTTTCAACACGAATACAAGTGCGAAAAGTGGTTTTCCAACACTATCACAAGTGCAAAAAGTGTTTTTTCCACACTAATACAAGTGCAAAAGTGGTTTCCTGCACCAACACAAGTGCGAAAGTGGTTTTTCAACACTAACACAAGTGCGAAACGTGGTTTTTCAACACTAACACAAGTGTGAAAAGTGGTTTTTCCACACTAATACAAGTGCAAAAGTGGTTTCCTGCACCAACACAAGTGCGAAAAGTGGTTTTTCAACACTAACACAAGTGCGAAAAGTGGTTTTTCAACACAAACACAAGTGCGAAAAGTGGTTTTTCAACACTAGCACAAGTGCGAAAAGTGGTTTTTCCACACTAATACAAGTGCAAAAGTGGTTTCCTGCACCAACACAAGTGCGAAAAGTGGTTTTTCAACACTAACACAAGTGCGAAAAGTGGTTTTTCAACACTAACACAAGTGCGAAAAGTGTTTTTTCCACACTAATACAAGTGCAAAAGTGGTTTCCTGCACCAACACAAGTGCGAAAAGTGGTTTTTCAACACTAACACAAGTGCGAAAAGTGGTTTTTCAACACTAACACAAGTGCAAAAAGTGTTTTTTCCACACTAATACAAGTGCAAAATTGGTTTCCTGCACCAACACAAGTGCGAAAAGTGGTTTTTCAACACTAACACAAGTGCGAAAAGTGGTTTTTCAACACAAACACAAGTGCGAAAAGTGTTTTTTCCACACTAATACAAGTGCAAAAGTGGTTTCCTGCACCAACACAAGTGCGAAAAGTGGTTTTTCAACACTAACACAAGTGCGAAAAGTGGTTTTTCAACACTAACACAAGTGCGAAAAGTGGTTTCCCACACTAATACAAGTGCAAAAGTGGTTTCCTGCACCAACACAAGTGCGAAAATTGGTTTTTCAACACTAACACAAGTGCGAAAAGTGGTTTTTCCACACTAATACAAGTGCAAAAAGTGTTTTTTCCACACTAATACAAGTGCAAAAGTGGTTTCCTGCACCAACACAAGTGCGAAAGTGGTTTTTCAACACTAACACAAGTGCGAAAAGTGGTTTTTCCACACTAATACAAGTGCAAAAGTGGTTTCCTGCACCAACACAAGTGCGAAAAGTGGTTTTTCAACACTAACACAAGTGGGAAAAGTGGTTTTTCAACACAAACACAAGTGCGAAAAGTGGTTTTTCAACACTAGCACAAGTGCGAAAAGTGGTTTTTCCACACTAATACAAGTGCAAAAGTGGTTTCCTGCACCAACACAAGTGCGAAAAGTGGTTTTTCAACACGAATACAAGTGCGAAAAGTGGTTTTCCAACACTATCACAAGTGCAAAAAGTGTTTTTTCCACACTAATACAAGTGCAAAAGTGGTTTCCTGCACCAACACAAGTGCGAAAGTGGTTTTTCAACACTAACACAAGTGCGAAACGTGGTTTTTCAACACTAACACAAGTGTGAAAAGTGGTTTTTCCACACTAATACAAGTGCAAAAGTGGTTTCCTGCACCAACACAAGTGCGAAAAGTGGTTTTTCAACACTAACACAAGTGCGAAAAGTGGTTTTTCAACACAAACACAAGTGCGAAAAGTGGTTTTTCAACACTAGCACAAGTGCGAAAAGTGGTTTTTCCACACTAATACAAGTGCAAAAGTGGTTTCCTGCACCAACACAAGTGCGAAAAGTGGTTTTTCAACACTAACACAAGTGCGAAAAGTGGTTTTTCAACACTAACACAAGTGCGAAAAGTGTTTTTTCCACACTAATACAAGTGCAAAAGTGGTTTCCTGCACCAACACAAGTGCGAAAAGTGGTTTTTCAACACTAACACAAGTGCGAAAAGTGGTTTTTCAACACTAACACAAGTGCAAAAAGTGTTTTTTCCACACTAATACAAGTGCAAAATTGGTTTCCTGCACCAACACAAGTGCGAAAAGTGGTTTTTCAACACTAACACAAGTGCGAAAAGTGGTTTTTCAACACAAACACAAGTGCGAAAAGTGTTTTTTCCACACTAATACAAGTGCAAAAGTGGTTTCCTGCACCAACACAAGTGCGAAAAGTGGTTTTTCAACACTAACACAAGTGCGAAAAGTGGTTTTTCAACACTAACACAAGTGCGAAAAGTGGTTTCCCACACTAATACAAGTGCAAAAGTGGTTTCCTGCACCAACACAAGTGCGAAAATTGGTTTTTCAACACTAACACAAGTGCGAAAAGTGGTTTTTCCACACTAATACAAGTGCAAAAGTGGTTTCCTGCACCAACACAAGTGCGAAAAGTGGTTTTTCAACACTAACACAAGTGCGAAAAGTGTTTTTTCCACACTAATACAAGTGCGAAAAGTGGTTTTTCAACAGTATCACAAGTGCGAAAAGTGGTTTTTCAACACTAACACAAGTGCGAAAAGTGGTTTTTCCACACTAATACAAGTGCAAAAGTGGTTTCCTGCATCAACACAAGTGCGAAAAGTGGTTTTTCAACACTAACACAAGTGCGAAAAGTGGTTTTTCAACACAAACACAAGTGCGAAAAGTGTTTTTTCCACACTAATACAAGTGCAAAAGTGGTTTCCTGCACCAACACAAGTGCGAAAAGTGGTTTTTCAACACTAACACAAGTGCGAAAAGTGGTTTTTCAACACTAACACAAGTGCGAAAAGTGGTTTCCCACACTAATACAAGTGCAAAAGTGGTTTCCTGCACCAACACAAGTGCGAAAATTGGTTTTTCAACACTAACACAAGTGCGAAAAGTGGTTTTTCCACACTAATACAAGTGCAAAAGTGGTTTCCTGCACCAACTCAAGTGCGAAAAGTGGTTTTTCAACACTAACACAAGTGCGAAAAGTGTTTTTTCCACACTAATACAAGTGCGAAAAGTGGTTTTTCAACAGTATCACAAGTGCGAAAAGTGGTTTTTCAACACTAACACAAGTGCGAAAAGTGGTTTTTCCACACTAATACAAGTGCAAAAGTGGTTTCCTGCACCAACACAAGTGCGAAAAGTGGTTTTTCAACACTAACACAAGTGGGAAAAGTGGTTTTTCAACACAAACACAAGTGCGAAAAGTGGTTTTTCAACACTAACACAAGTGCGAAAAGTGTTTTTTCCACACTAATACAAGTGCGAAAAGTGGTTTTTCAACAGTATCACAAGTGCGAAAAGTGGTTTTTCAACACTAACACAAGTGCGAAAAGTGGTTTTTCCACACTAATACAAGTGCAAAAGTGGTTTCCTGCATCAACACAAGTGCGAAAAGTGGTTTTTCAACACTAACACAAGTGCGAAAAGTGGTTTTTCAACACAAACACAAGTGCGAAAAGTGTTTTTTCCACACTAATACAAGTGCAAAAGTGGTTTCCTGCACCAACACAAGTGCGAAAAGTGGTTTTTCAACACTAACACAAGTGCGAAAAGTGGTTTTTCAACACTAACACAAGTGCGAAAAGTGGTTTCCCACACTAATACAAGTGCAAAAGTGGTTTCCTGCACCAACACAAGTGCGAAAATTGGTTTTTCAACACTAACACAAGTGCGAAAAGTGGTTTTTCCACACTAATACAAGTGCAAAAGTGGTTTCCTGCACCAACTCAAGTGCGAAAAGTGGTTTTTCAACACTAACACAAGTGCGAAAAGTGTTTTTTCCACACTAATACAAGTGCGAAAAGTGGTTTTTCAACAGTATCACAAGTGCGAAAAGTGGTTTTTCAACACTAACACAAGTGCGAAAAGTGGTTTTTCCACACTAATACAAGTGCAAAAGTGGTTTCCTGCACCAACACAAGTGCGAAAAGTGGTTTTTCAACACTAACACAAGTGGGAAAAGTGGTTTTTCAACACAAACACAAGTGCGAAAAGTGGTTTTTCAACACTAGCACAAGTGCGAAAAGTGGTTTTTCCACACTAATACAAGTGCAAAAGTGGTTTCCTGCACCAACACAAGTGCGAAAAGTGGTTTTTCAACACGAATACAAGTGCGAAAAGTGGTTTTCCAACACTATCACAAGTGCAAAAAGTGTTTTTTCCACACTAATACAAGTGCAAAAGTGGTTTCCTGCACCAACACAAGTGCGAAAGTGGTTTTTCAACACTAACACAAGTGCGAAACGTGGTTTTTCAACACTAACACAAGTGTGAAAAGTGGTTTTTCCACACTAATACAAGTGCAAAAGTGGTTTCCTGCACCAACACAAGTGCGAAAAGTGGTTTTTCAACACTAACACAAGTGCGAAAAGTGGTTTTTCAACACAAACACAAGTGCGAAAAGTGGTTTTTCAACACTAGCACAAGTGCGAAAAGTGGTTTTTCCACACTAATACAAGTGCAAAAGTGGTTTCCTGCACCAACACAAGTGCGAAAAGTGGTTTTTCAACACTAACACAAGTGCGAAAAGTGGTTTTTCAACACTAACACAAGTGCGAAAAGTGTTTTTTCCACACTAATACAAGTGCAAAAGTGGTTTCCTGCACCAACACAAGTGCGAAAAGTGGTTTTTCAACACTAACACAAGTGCGAAAAGTGGTTTTTCAACACTAACACAAGTGCAAAAAGTGTTTTTTCCACACTAATACAAGTGCAAAAGTGGTTTCCTGCACCAACACAAGTGCGAAAAGTGGTTTTTCAACACTAACACAAGTGCGAAAAGTGGTTTTTCAACACTAGCACAAGTGCAAAAAGTGGTTTTTCCACACTAATACAAGTGCAAAAGTGGTTTCCTGCACCAACACAAGTGCGAAAAGTGGTTTTTCAACACTAACACAAGTGCGAAAAGTGGTTTTTCAACACTAACACAAGTGCGAAAAGTGTTTTTTCCACACTAATACAAGTGCAAAAGTGGTTTCCTGCACCAACACAAGTGCGAAAAGTGGTTTTTCAACACTAACACAAGTGCGAAAAGTGGTTTTTCAACACTAACACAAGTGCAAAAAGTGTTTTTTCCACACTAATACAAGTGCAAAATTGGTTTCCTGCACCAACACAAGTGCGAAAAGTGGTTTTTCAACACTAACACAAGTGCGAAAAGTGGTTTTTCAACACAAACACAAGTGCGAAAAGTGTTTTTTCCACACTAATACAAGTGCAAAAGTGGTTTCCTGCACCAACACAAGTGCGAAAAGTGGTTTTTCAACACTAACACAAGTGCGAAAAGTGGTTTTTCAACACTAACACAAGTGCGAAAAGTGGTTTCCCACACTAATACAAGTGCAAAAGTGGTTTCCTGCACCAACACAAGTGCGAAAATTGGTTTTTCAACACTAACACAAGTGCGAAAAGTGGTTTTTCCACACTAATACAAGTGCAAAAAGTGTTTTTTCCACACTAATACAAGTGCAAAAGTGGTTTCCTGCACCAACACAAGTGCGAAAGTGGTTTTTCAACACTAACACAAGTGCGAAAAGTGGTTTTTCCACACTAATACAAGTGCAAAAGTGGTTTCCTGCACCAACACAAGTGCGAAAAGTGGTTTTCAACACTAACACAAGTGGGAAAAGTGGTTTTTCAACACAAACACAAGTGCGAAAAGTGGTTTTTCAACACTAGCACAAGTGCGAAAAGTGGTTT
Source organism: Myxine glutinosa (assembly GCF_964187855.1). NCBI lineage: Eukaryota > Metazoa > Chordata > Myxini > Myxiniformes > Myxinidae > Myxine > Myxine glutinosa. The sequence goes on along the minus strand of NW_027617299.1, from coordinate 19,412 downwards.
TTCCACACTAATACAAGTGCAAAAGTGGTTTCCTGCACCAACACAAGTGCGAAAAGTGGTTTTTCAACACGAATACAAGTGCGAAAAGTGGTTTTCCAACACTATCACAAGTGCAAAAAGTGTTTTTTCCACACTAATACAAGTGCAAAAGTGGTTTCCTGCACCAACACAAGTGCGAAAGTGGTTTTTCAACACTAACACAAGTGCGAAACGTGGTTTTTCAACACTAACACAAGTGTGAAAAGTGGTTTTTCCACACTAATACAAGTGCAAAAGTGGTTTCCTGCACCAACACAAGTGCGAAAAGTGGTTTTTCAACACTAACACAAGTGCGAAAAGTGGTTTTTCAACACAAACACAAGTGCGAAAAGTGGTTTTTCAACACTAGCACAAGTGCGAAAAGTGGTTTTTCCACACTAATACAAGTGCAAAAGTGGTTTCCTGCACCAACACAAGTGCGAAAAGTGGTTTTTCAACACTAACACAAGTGCGAAAAGTGGTTTTTCAACACTAACACAAGTGCGAAAAGTGTTTTTTCCACACTAATACAAGTGCAAAAGTGGTTTCCTGCACCAACACAAGTGCGAAAAGTGGTTTTTCAACACTAACACAAGTGCGAAAAGTGGTTTTTCAACACTAACACAAGTGCAAAAAGTGTTTTTTCCACACTAATACAAGTGCAAAATTGGTTTCCTGCACCAACACAAGTGCGAAAAGTGGTTTTTCAACACTAACACAAGTGCGAAAAGTGGTTTTTCAACACAAACACAAGTGCGAAAAGTGTTTTTTCCACACTAATACAAGTGCAAAAGTGGTTTCCTGCACCAACACAAGTGCGAAAAGTGGTTTTTCAACACTAACACAAGTGCGAAAAGTGGTTTTTCAACACTAACACAAGTGCGAAAAGTGGTTTCCCACACTAATACAAGTGCAAAAGTGGTTTCCTGCACCAACACAAGTGCGAAAATTGGTTTTTCAACACTAACACAAGTGCGAAAAGTGGTTTTTCCACACTAATACAAGTGCAAAAGTGGTTTCCTGCACCAACACAAGTGCGAAAAGTGGTTTTTCAACACTAACACAAGTGCGAAAAGTGTTTTTTCCACACTAATACAAGTGCGAAAAGTGGTTTTTCAACAGTATCACAAGTGCGAAAAGTGGTTTTTCAACACTAACACAAGTGCGAAAAGTGGTTTTTCCACACTAATACAAGTGCAAAAGTGGTTTCCTGCATCAACACAAGTGCGAAAAGTGGTTTTTCAACACTAACACAAGTGCGAAAAGTGGTTTTTCAACACAAACACAAGTGCGAAAAGTGTTTTTTCCACACTAATACAAGTGCAAAAGTGGTTTCCTGCACCAACACAAGTGCGAAAAGTGGTTTTTCAACACTAACACAAGTGCGAAAAGTGGTTTTTCAACACTAACACAAGTGCGAAAAGTGGTTTCCCACACTAATACAAGTGCAAAAGTGGTTTCCTGCACCAACACAAGTGCGAAAATTGGTTTTTCAACACTAACACAAGTGCGAAAAGTGGTTTTTCCACACTAATACAAGTGCAAAAGTGGTTTCCTGCACCAACTCAAGTGCGAAAAGTGGTTTTTCAACACTAACACAAGTGCGAAAAGTGTTTTTTCCACACTAATACAAGTGCGAAAAGTGGTTTTTCAACAGTATCACAAGTGCGAAAAGTGGTTTTTCAACACTAACACAAGTGCGAAAAGTGGTTTTTCCACACTAATACAAGTGCAAAAGTGGTTTCCTGCACCAACACAAGTGCGAAAAGTGGTTTTTCAACACTAACACAAGTGGGAAAAGTGGTTTTTCAACACAAACACAAGTGCGAAAAGTGGTTTTTCAACACTAACACAAGTGCGAAAAGTGTTTTTTCCACACTAATACAAGTGCGAAAAGTGGTTTTTCAACAGTATCACAAGTGCGAAAAGTGGTTTTTCAACACTAACACAAGTGCGATAAGTGGTTTTTCCACACTAATACAAGTGCAAAAGTGGTTTCCTGCATCAACACAAGTGCGAAAAGTGGTTTTTCAACACTAACACAAGTGCGAAAAGTGGTTTTTCAACACAAACACAAGTGCGAAAAGTGTTTTTTCCACACTAATACAAGTGCAAAAGTGGTTTCCTGCACCAACACAAGTGCGAAAAGTGGTTTTTCAACACTAACACAAGTGCGAAAAGTGGTTTTTCAACACTAACACAAGTGCGAAAAGTGGTTTCCCACACTAATACAAGTGCAAAAGTGGTTTCCTGCACCAACACAAGTGCGAAAATTGGTTTTTCAACACTAACACAAGTGCGAAAAGTGGTTTTTCCACACTAATACAAGTGCAAAAGTGGTTTCCTGCACCAACTCAAGTGCGAAAAGTGGTTTTTCAACACTAACACAAGTGCGAAAAGTGTTTTTTCCACACTAATACAAGTGCGAAAAGTGGTTTTTCAACAGTATCACAAGTGCGAAAAGTGGTTTTTCAACACTAACACAAGTGCGAAAAGTGGTTTTTCCACACTAATACAAGTGCAAAAGTGGTTTCCTGCACCAACACAAGTGCGAAAAGTGGTTTTTCAACACTAACACAAGTGGGAAAAGTGGTTTTTCAACACAAACACAAGTGCGAAAAGTGGTTTTTCAACACTAGCACAAGTGCGAAAAGTGTTTTTTCCACACTAATACAAGTGCAAAAGTGGTTTCCTGCACCAACACAAGTGCGAAAAGTGGTTTTTCAACACGAATACAAGTGCGAAAAGTGGTTTTCCAACACTATCACAAGTGCAAAAAGTGTTTTTTCCACACTAATACAAGTGCAAAAGTGGTTTCCTGCACCAACACAAGTGCGAAAGTGGTTTTTCAACACTAACACAAGTGCGAAACGTGGTTTTTCAACACTAACACAAGTGTGAAAAGTGGTTTTTCCACACTAATACAAGTGCAAAAGTGGTTTCCTGCACCAACACAAGTGCGAAAAGTGGTTTTTCAACACTAACACAAGTGCGAAAAGTGGTTTTTCAACACAAACACAAGTGCGAAAAGTGGTTTTTCAACACTAGCACAAGTGCGAAAAGTGGTTTTTCCACACTAATACAAGTGCAAAAGTGGTTTCCTGCACCAACACAAGTGCGAAAAGTGGTTTTTCAACACTAACACAAGTGCGAAAAGTGGTTTTTCAACACTAACACAAGTGCGAAAAGTGTTTTTTCCACACTAATACAAGTGCAAAAGTGGTTTCCTGCACCAACACAAGTGCGAAAAGTGGTTTTTCAACACTAACACAAGTGCGAAAAGTGGTTTTTCAACACTAACACAAGTGCAAAAAGTGTTTTTTCCACACTAATACAAGTGCAAAATTGGTTTCCTGCACCAACACAAGTGCGAAAAGTGGTTTTTCAACACTAACACAAGTGCGAAAAGTGGTTTTTCAACACAAACACAAGTGCGAAAAGTGTTTTTTCCACACTAATACAAGTGCAAAAGTGGTTACCTGCACCAACACAAGTGCGAAAAGTGGTTTTTCACCACTAACACAAGTGCGAAAAGTGGTTTTTCAACACTAACACAAGTGTGAAAAGTGGTTTCCCACACTAATACAAGTGCAAGAGTGGTTTCCTGCACCAACACAAGTGCGAAAAGTGGTTTTTCAACACTAACACAAGTGCGAAAAGTGGTTTTTCAACACTAACACAAGTGCGAAAAGTGGTTTTTCCACACTAATACAAGTGCAAAAGTGGTTTCCTGCACCAACACAAGTGCGAAAAGTGGTTTTTCAACACGAATACAAGTGCGAAAAGTGGTTTTCCAACACTATCACAAGTGCAAAAAGGGTTTTTTCCACACTAATACAAGTGCAAAAGTGGTTTCCTGCACCAACACAAGTGTGAAAGTGGTTTTTCAACACTAACACAAGTGCGAAACGTGGTTTTTCAACATTAACACAAGTGCGAAAAGTGGTTTTTCCACACTACTACAAGTGCAAAAGTGGTTTCCTGCACCAACACAAGTGCGAAAAGTGGTTTTTCAACACTAACACAAGTGCGAAAAGTGGTTTTTCAACACAAACACAGGTGCGAAAAGTGGTTTTTCAACACTAGCACAAGTGCGAAAAGTGGTTTTTCCACACTAATACAAGTGCAAAAGTGGTTTCCTGCACCAACACAAGTGCGAAAAGTGGTTTTTCAACACGAATACAAGTGCGAAAAGTGGTTTTCCAACACTATCGCAAGTGCAAAAAGGGTTTTTTCCACACTAATACAAGTGCAAAAGTGGTTTCCTGCACCTACACAAGTGCGAAAAGTGGTTTTTCAACACAAACACAAGTGCGAAAAGTGGTTTTTCAACACAAACACAAGTGCGAAAAGTGGTTTTTCAACACGAATACAAGTGCGAAAAGTGGTTTTCCAACACTATCACAAGTGCAAAAAGGGTTTTTTCCACACTAATACAAGTGCAAAAGTGGTTTCCTGCACCAACACAAGAGCGAAAAGTGGTTTTTCAACACTAACACAAGTGCGAAAAGTGGTTTTTCCACACTAATACAAGTGCGAAAAGTGGTTTTTCAACACTAACACAAGTGCGAAAAGTGGGTTTTCAACACTAACACAAGTGCGAAAAGTGGTTTTTCAACACTAACACAAGTGCAAAAAGTGGTTTTTCCACACTAATACAAGTGCAAAAGTGGTTTCCTGCACCAACACAAGTGCGAAAAGTGGGTTTTCAACACTAACACAAGTGCGAAAAGCTGTTTTTCAACACTAACACAAGTGCGAAAAGTGGTTTTTCAACACTAACACAAGTGCGAAAAGTGTTTTTTCAACACAAACACAAGTGCGAAAAGTGGTTTTTCAACACTAGCACAAGTGCGAAAAGTGGTTTTTCCACACTAATACAAGTGCAAAAGTGGTTTCCTGCACCAACACAAGTGCAAAAAGTGGTTTTTCAACACGAATACAAGTGCGAAAAGTGGTTTTCCAACACTATCACAAGTGCAAAAAGGGTTTTTTCCACACTAGGTTTCCTGCACCAACACAAGTGCGAAAAGTGGTTTTTCAACACGAATACAAGTGCGAAAAGTGGTTTTCCAACACTATCACAAGTGCAAAAAGTGTTTTTTCCACACTAATACAAGTGCAAAAGTGGTTTCCTGCACCAACACACGTGCGAAAAGTGGTTTTTCAACACCAACACAAGTGCGAAAAGTGGTTTTTCAACACAAACACAGGTGCGAAAAGTGGTTTTTCAACACTAGCACAAGTGCGAAAAGTGGTTTTTCCACACTAATACAAGTGCAAAAGTGGTTTCCTGCACCAACACAAGTGCGAAAAGTGGTTTTTCAACACGAATACAAGTGCGAAAAGTGGTTTTCCAACACTATCGCAAGTGCAAAAAGGGTTTTTTCCACACTAATACAAGTGCAAAAGTGGTTTCCTGCACCAACACAAGTGCGAAAAGTGGTTTTTCAACACTAACACAAGTGCGAAAAGTGGTTTTTCAACACAAACACAAGTGCGAAAAGTGGTTTTTCAACACAAACACAAGTGCGAAAAGTGGTTTTTCAACACCAGCACAAGTGCGAAAAGTGGTTTTTCCACACTAATACAAGTGCAAAAGTGGTTTCCTGCACCAACACAAGTGCGAAAAGTGGGTTTTCAACACTAACACAAGTGCGAAAAGTGGTTTTTCAACACTAACACAAGTGCGAAAAGTGGTTTTTCAACAATAACACAAGTGCGAAAAGTGTTTTTTCCACACGAATACAAGTGCAAAAGTGGTTTCCTGTACCAACACATATGCGAAAAGTGGTTTTTCAACACTCACACAAGTGCGAAAAGTGGTTTTTCAACACTATCACAAGTGCAAAAGTGTTTTTTCCACACTAATACAAGTGCAAAATTGGTTTCCTGCATCAACACAAGTGCGAAAAGTGGTTTTTCAACACTAACACAAGTGCGAAAAGTGTTTTTTCCACACTAATACAAGTGCGAAAAGTGGTTTTTCAACAGTATCACAAGTGCGAAAAGTGGTTTTTCAACACTAACACAAGTGCGAAAAGTGGTTTTTCCACACTAATACAAGTGCAAAAGTGGTTTCCTGCACCAACACAAGTGCGAAAAGTGGTTTTTCAACACTAACACAAGTGCGAAAAGTGGTTTTCCAACACTATCACAAGTGCAAAAAGGGTTTTTTCCACACTAGGTTTCCTGCACCAACACAAGTGCGAAAAGTGGTTTTTCAACACGAATACAAGTGCGAAAAGTGGTTTTCCAACACTATCACAAGTGCAAAAAGTGTTTTTTCCACACTAATACAAGTGCAAAAGTGGTTTCCTCCACCAACACACGTGCGAAAAGTGGTTTTTCTACACCAACACAAGTGCGAAAAGTGGTTTTTCAACACAAATGCAGGTGCGAAAAGTGGTTTTTCAACACTAGCACAAGTGCGAAAAGTGGTTTTTCCACACTAATACAAGTGCAAAAGTGGTTTCCTGCACCAACACAAGTGCGAAAAGTGGTTTTTCAACACGAATACAAGTGCGAAAAGTGGTTTTCCAACACTATCGCAAGTGCAAAAAGGGTTTTTTCCACACTAATACAAGTGCAAAAGTGGTTTCCTGCACCAACACAAGTGCGAAAAGTGGTTTTTCAACACTAACACAAGTGCGAAAAGTGGTTTTTCAACACAAACACAAGTGCGAAAAGTGGTTTTTCAACACAAACACAAGTGCGAAAAGTGGTTTTTCAACACTAGCACAAGTGCGAAAAGTGGTTTTTCCACACTAATACAAGTGCAAAAGTGGTTTCCTGCACCAACACAAGTGCGAAAAGTGGGTTTTCAACACTAACACAAGTGCGAAAAGTGGTTTTTCAACACTAACACAAGTGCGAAAAGTGGTTTTTCAACAATAACACAAGTGCGAAAAGTGTTTTTTCCACACGAATACAAGTGCAAAAGTGGTTTCCTGTACCAACACAAATGCGAAAAGTGGTTTTTCAACACTCACACAAGTGCGAAAAGTGGTTTTTCAACACTATCACAAGTGCAAAAGTGTTTTTTCCACACTAATACAAGTGCAAAATTGGTTTCCTGCATCAACACAAGTGCGAAAAGTGGTTTTTCAACACTAACACAAGTGCGAAAAGTGTTTTTTCCACACTAATACAAGTGCGAAAAGTGGTTTTTCAACAGTATCACAAGTGCGAAAAGTGGTTTTTCAACACTAACACAAGTGCGAAAAGTGGTTTTTCCACACTAATACAAGTGCAAAAGTGGTTTCCTGCACCAACACAAGTGCGAAAAGTGGTTTTTCAACACTAACACAAGTGCGAAAAGTGTTTTTTCCACACTAATACAAGTGCGAAAAGTGGTTTTTCAACAGTATCACAAGTGCGAAAAGTGGTTTTTCAACACTAACACAAGTGCGAAAAGTGGTTTTTCCACACTAATACAAGTGCAAAAGTGGTTTCCTGCATCAACACAAGTGCGAAAAGTGGTTTTTCAACACTAACACAAGTGCGAAAAGTGGTTTTTCAACACAAACACAAGTGCGAAAAGTGTTTTTTCCACACTAATACAAGTGCAAAAGTGGTTTCCTGCACCAACACAAGTGCGAAAAGTGGTTTTTCAACACTAACACAAGTGCGAAAAGTGGTTTTTCAACACTAACACAAGTGCGAAAAGTGGTTTCCCACACTAATACAAGTGCAAAAGTGGTTTCCTGCACCAACACAAGTGCGAAAATTGGTTTTTCAACACTAACACAAGTGCGAAAAGTGGTTTTTCCACACTAATACAAGTGCAAAAGTGGTTTCCTGCACCAACTCAAGTGCGAAAAGTGGTTTTTCAACACTAACACAAGTGCGAAAAGTGTTTTTTCCACACTAATACAAGTGCGAAAAGTGGTTTTTCAACAGTATCACAAGTGCGAAAAGTGGTTTTTCAACACTAACACAAGTGCGAAAAGTGGTTTTTCCACACTAATACAAGTGCAAAAGTGGTTTCCTGCACCAACACAAGTGCGAAAAGTGGTTTTTCAACACTAACACAAGTGGGAAAAGTGGTTTTTCAACACAAACACAAGTGCGAAAAGTGGTTTTTCAACACTAGCACAAGTGCGAAAAGTGGTTTTTCCACACTAATACAAGTGCAAAAGTGGTTTCCTGCACCAACACAAGTGCGAAAAGTGGTTTTTCAACACGAATACAAGTGCGAAAAGTGGTTTTCCAACACTATCACAAGTGCAAAAAGTGTTTTTTCCACACTAATACAAGTGCAAAAGTGGTTTCCTGCACCAACACAAGTGCGAAAGTGGTTTTTCAACACTAACACAAGTGCGAAACGTGGTTTTTCAACACTAACACAAGTGTGAAAAGTGGTTTTTCCACACTAATACAAGTGCAAAAGTGGTTTCCTGCACCAACACAAGTGCGAAAAGTGGTTTTTCAACACTAACACAAGTGCGAAAAGTGGTTTTTCAACACAAACACAAGTGCGAAAAGTGGTTTTTCAACACTAGCACAAGTGCGAAAAGTGGTTTTTCCACACTAATACAAGTGCAAAAGTGGTTTCCTGCACCAACACAAGTGCGAAAAGTGGTTTTTCAACACTAACACAAGTGCGAAAAGTGGTTTTTCAACACTAACACAAGTGCGAAAAGTGTTTTTTCCACACTAATACAAGTGCAAAAGTGGTTTCCTGCACCAACACAAGTGCGAAAAGTGGTTTTTCAACACTAACACAAGTGCGAAAAGTGGTTTTTCAACACTAACACAAGTGCAAAAAGTGTTTTTTCCACACTAATACAAGTGCAAAATTGGTTTCCTGCACCAACACAAGTGCGAAAAGTGGTTTTTCAACACTAACACAAGTGCGAAAAGTGGTTTTTCAACACAAACACAAGTGCGAAAAGTGTTTTTTCCACACTAATACAAGTGCAAAAGTGGTTTCCTGCACCAACACAAGTGCGAAAAGTGGTTTTTCAACACTAACACAAGTGCGAAAAGTGGTTTTTCAACACTAACACAAGTGCGAAAAGTGGTTTCCCACACTAATACAAGTGCAAAAGTGGTTTCCTGCACCAACACAAGTGCGAAAATTGGTTTTTCAACACTAACACAAGTGCGAAAAGTGGTTTTTCCACACTAATACAAGTGCAAAAGTGGTTTCCTGCACCAACACAAGTGCGAAAAGTGGTTTTTCAACACTAACACAAGTGCGAAAAGTGTTTTTTCCACACTAATACAAGTGCGAAAAGTGGTTTTTCAACAGTATCACAAGTGCGAAAAGTGGTTTTTCAACACTAACACAAGTGCGAAAAGTGGTTTTTCCACACTAATACAAGTGCAAAAGTGGTTTCCTGCATCAACACAAGTGCGAAAAGTGGTTTTTCAACACTAACACAAGTGCGAAAAGTGGTTTTTCAACACAAACACAAGTGCGAAAAGTGTTTTTTCCACACTAATACAAGTGCAAAAGTGGTTTCCTGCACCAACACAAGTGCGAAAAGTGGTTTTTCAACACTAACACAAGTGCGAAAAGTGGTTTTTCAACACTAACACAAGTGCGAAAAGTGGTTTCCCACACTAATACAAGTGCAAAAGTGGTTTCCTGCACCAACACAAGTGCGAAAATTGGTTTTTCAACACTAACACAAGTGCGAAAAGTGGTTTTTCCACACTAATACAAGTGCAAAAGTGGTTTCCTGCACCAACTCAAGTGCGAAAAGTGGTTTTTCAACACTAACACAAGTGCGAAAAGTGTTTTTTCCACACTAATACAAGTGCGAAAAGTGGTTTTTCAACAGTATCACAAGTGCGAAAAGTGGTTTTTCAACACTAACACAAGTGCGAAAAGTGGTTTTTCCACACTAATACAAGTGCAAAAGTGGTTTCCTGCACCAACACAAGTGCGAAAAGTGGTTTTTCAACACTAACACAAGTGGGAAAAGTGGTTTTTCAACACAAACACAAGTGCGAAAAGTGGTTTTTCAACACTAACACAAGTGCGAAAAGTGTTTTTTCCACAATAATACAAGTGCGAAAAGTGGTTTTTCAACAGTATCACAAGTGCGAAAAGTGGTTTTTCAACACTAACACAAGTGCGAAAAGTGGTTTTTCCACACTAATACAAGTGCAAAAGTGGTTTCCTGCATCAACACAAGTGCGAAAAGTGGTTTTTCAACACTAACACAAGTGCGAAAAGTGGTTTTTCAACACAAACACAAGTGCGAAAAGTGTTTTTTCCACACTAATACAAGTGCAAAAGTGGTTTCCTGCACCAACACAAGTGCGAAAAGTGGTTTTTCAACACTAACACAAGTGCGAAAAGTGGTTTTTCAACACTAACACAAGTGCGAAAAGTGGTTTCCCACACTAATACAAGTGCAAAAGTGGTTTCCTGCACCAACACAAGTGCGAAAATTGGTTTTTCAACACTAACACAAGTGCGAAAAGTGGTTTTTCCACACTAATACAAGTGCAAAAGTGGTTTCCTGCACCAACTCAAGTGCGAAAAGTGGTTTTTCAACACTAACACAAGTGCGAAAAGTGTTTTTTCCACACTAATACAAGTGCGAAAAGTGGTTTTTCAACAGTATCACAAGTGCGAAAAGTGGTTTTTCAACACTAACACAAGTGCGAAAAGTGGTTTTTCCACACTAATACAAGTGCAAAAGTGGTTTCCTGCACCAACACAAGTGCAAAAAGTGTTTTTTCCACACTAATACAAGTGCAAAATTGGTTTCCTGCACCAACACAAGTGCGAAAAGTGGTTTTTCAACACTAACACAAGTGCGAAAAGTGGTTTTTCAACACAAACACAAGTGCGAAAAGTGTTTTTTCCACACTAATACAAGTGCAAAAGTGGTTTCCTGCACCAACACAAGTGCGAAAAGTGGTTTTTCAACACTAACACAAGTGCGAAAAGTGGTTTTTCAACACTAACACAAGTGCGAAAAGTGGTTTCCCACACTAATACAAGTGCAAAAGTGGTTTCCTGCACCAACACAAGTGCGAAAATTGGTTTTTCAACACTAACACAAGTGCGAAAAGTGGTTTTTCCACACTAATACAAGTGCAAAAGTGGTTTCCTGCACCAACACAAGTGCGAAAAGTGGTTTTTCAACACTAACACAAGTGCGAAAAGTGTTTTTTCCACACTAATACAAGTGCGAAAAGTGGTTTTTCAACAGTATCACAAGTGCGAAAAGTGGTTTTTCAACACTAACACAAGTGCGAAAAGTGGTTTTTCCACACTAATACAAGTGCAAAAGTGGTTTCCTGCATCAACACAAGTGCGAAAAGTGGTTTTTCAACACTAACACAAGTGCGAAAAGTGGTTTTTCAACACAAACACAAGTGCGAAAAGTGTTTTTTCCACACTAATACAAGTGCAAAAGTGGTTTCCTGCACCAACACAAGTGCGAAAAGTGGTTTTTCAACACTAACACAAGTGCGAAAAGTGGTTTTTCAACACTAACACAAGTGCGAAAAGTGGTTTCCCACACTAATACAAGTGCAAAAGTGGTTTCCTGCACCAACACAAGTGCGAAAATTGGTTTTTCAACACTAACACAAGTGCGAAAAGTGGTTTTTCCACACTAATACAAGTGCAAAAGTGGTTTCCTGCACCAACTCAAGTGCGAAAAGTGGTTTTTCAACACTAACACAAGTGCGAAAAGTGTTTTTTCCACACTAATACAAGTGCGAAAAGTGGTTTTTCAACAGTATCACAAGTGCGAAAAGTGGTTTTTCAACACTAACACAAGTGCGAAAAGTGGTTTTTCCACACTAATACAAGTGCAAAAGTGGTTTCCTGCACCAACACAAGTGCGAAAAGTGGTTTTTCAACACTAACACAAGTGGGAAAAGTGGTTTTTCAACACAAACACAAGTGCGAAAAGTGGTTTTTCAACACTAACACAAGTGCGAAAAGTGTTTTTTCCACAATAATACAAGTGCGAAAAGTGGTTTTTCAACAGTATCACAAGTGCGAAAAGTGGTTTTTCAACACTAACACAAGTGCGAAAAGTGGTTTTTCCACACTAATACAAGTGCAAAAGTGGTTTCCTGCATCAACACAAGTGCGAAAAGTGGTTTTTCAACACTAACACAAGTGGGAAAAGTGGTTTTTCAACACAAACACAAGTGCGAAAAGTGGTTTTTCAACACTAGCACAAGTGCGAAAAGTGGTTTTTCCACACTAATACAAGTGCAAAAGTGGTTTCCTGCACCAACACAAGTGCGAAAAGTGGTTTTTCAACACGAATACAAGTGCGAAAAGTGGTTTTCCAACACTATCACAAGTGCAAAAAGTGTTTTTTCCACACTAATACAAGTGCAAAAGTGGTTTCCTGCACCAACACAAGTGCGAAAGTGGTTTTTCAACACTAACACAAGTGCGAAACGTGGTTTTTCAACACTAACACAAGTGTGAAAAGTGGTTTTTCCACACTAATACAAGTGCAAAAGTGGTTTCCTGCACCAACACAAGTGCGAAAAGTGGTTTTTCAACACTAACACAAGTGCGAAAAGTGGTTTTTCAACACAAACACAAGTGCGAAAAGTGGTTTTTCAACACTAGCACAAGTGCGAAAAGTGGTTTTTCCACACTAATACAAGTGCAAAAGTGGTTTCCTGCACCAACACAAGTGCGAAAAGTGGTTTTTCAACACTAACACAAGTGCGAAAAGTGGTTTTTCAACACTAACACAAGTGCGAAAAGTGTTTTTTCCACACTAATACAAGTGCAAAAGTGGTTTCCTGCACCAACACAAGTGCGAAAAGTGGTTTTTCAACACTAACACAAGTGCGAAAAGTGGTTTTTCAACACTAACACAAGTGCAAAAAGTGTTTTTTCCACACTAATACAAGTGCAAAATTGGTTTCCTGCACCAACACAAGTGCGAAAAGTGGTTTTTCAACACTAACACAAGTGCGAAAAGTGGTTTTTCAACACAAACACAAGTGCGAAAAGTGTTTTTTCCACACTAATACAAGTGCAAAAGTGGTTACCTGCACCAACACAAGTGCGAAAAGTGGTTTTTCACCACTAACACAAGTGCGAAAAGTGGTTTTTCAACACTAACACAAGTGTGAAAAGTGGTTTCCCACACTAATACAAGTGCAAGAGTGGTTTCCTGCACCAACACAAGTGCGAAAAGTGGTTTTTCAACACTAACACAAGTGCGAAAAGTGGTTTTTCAACACTAACACAAGTGCGAAAAGTGGTTTTTCCACACTAATACAAGTGCAAAAGTGGTTTCCTGCACCAACACAAGTGCGAAAAGTGGTTTTTCAACACGAATACAAGTGCGAAAAGTGGTTTTCCAACACTATCACAAGTGCAAAAAGGGTTTTTTCCACACTAATACAAGTGCAAAAGTGGTTTCCTGCACCAACACAAGTGTGAAAGTGGTTTTTCAACACTAACACAAGTGCGAAACGTGGTTTTTCAACATTAACACAAGTGCGAAAAGTGGTTTTTCCACACTACTACAAGTGCAAAAGTGGTTTCCTGCACCAACACAAGTGCGAAAAGTGGTTTTTCAACACTAACACAAGTGCGAAAAGTGGTTTTTCAACACAAACACAGGTGCGAAAAGTGGTTTTTCAACACTAGCACAAGTGCGAAAAGTGGTTTTTCCACACTAATACAAGTGCAAAAGTGGTTTCCTGCACCAACACAAGTGCGAAAAGTGGTTTTTCAACACGAATACAAGTGCGAAAAGTGGTTTTCCAACACTATCGCAAGTGCAAAAAGGGTTTTTTCCACACTAATACAAGTGCAAAAGTGGTTTCCTGCACCTACACAAGTGCGAAAAGTGGTTTTTCAACACAAACACAAGTGCGAAAAGTGGTTTTTCAACACAAACACAAGTGCGAAAAGTGGTTTTTCAACACGAATACAAGTGCGAAAAGTGGTTTTCCAACACTATCACAAGTGCAAAAAGGGTTTTTTCCACACTAATACAAGTGCAAAAGTGGTTTCCTGCACCAACACAAGAGCGAAAAGTGGTTTTTCAACACTAACACAAGTGCGAAAAGTGGTTTTTCCACACTAATACAAGTGCGAAAAGTGGTTTTTCAACACTAACACAAGTGCGAAAAGTGGGTTTTCAACACTAACACAAGTGCGAAAAGTGGTTTTTCAACACTAACACAAGTGCAAAAAGTGGTTTTTCCACACTAATACAAGTGCAAAAGTGGTTTCCTGCACCAACACAAGTGCGAAAAGTGGGTTTTCAACACTAACACAAGTGCGAAAAGCTGTTTTTCAACACTAACACAAGTGCGAAAAGTGGTTTTTCAACACTAACACAAGTGCGAAAAGTGTTTTTTCAACACAAACACAAGTGCGAAAAGTGGTTTTTCAACACTAGCACAAGTGCGAAAAGTGGTTTTTCCACACTAATACAAGTGCAAAAGTGGTTTCCTGCACCAACACAAGTGCAAAAAGTGGTTTTTCAACACGAATACAAGTGCGAAAAGTGGTTTTCCAACACTATCACAAGTGCAAAAAGGGTTTTTTCCACACTAGGTTTCCTGCACCAACACAAGTGCGAAAAGTGGTTTTTCAACACGAATACAAGTGCGAAAAGTGGTTTTCCAACACTATCACAAGTGCAAAAAGTGTTTTTTCCACACTAATACAAGTGCAAAAGTGGTTTCCTGCACCAACACACGTGCGAAAAGTGGTTTTTCAACACCAACACAAGTGCGAAAAGTGGTTTTTCAACACAAACACAGGTGCGAAAAGTGGTTTTTCAACACTAGCACAAGTGCGAAAAGTGGTTTTTCCACACTAATACAAGTGCAAAAGTGGTTTCCTGCACCAACACAAGTGCGAAAAGTGGTTTTTCAACACGAATACAAGTGCGAAAAGTGGTTTTCCAACACTATCGCAAGTGCAAAAAGGGTTTTTTCCACACTAATACAAGTGCAAAAGTGGTTTCCTGCACCAACACAAGTGCGAAAAGTGGTTTTTCAACACTAACACAAGTGCGAAAAGTGGTTTTTCAACACAAACACAAGTGCGAAAAGTGGTTTTTCAACACAAACACAAGTGCGAAAAGTGGTTTTTCAACACCAGCACAAGTGCGAAAAGTGGTTTTTCCACACTAATACAAGTGCAAAAGTGGTTTCCTGCACCAACACAAGTGCGAAAAGTGGGTTTTCAACACTAACACAAGTGCGAAAAGTGGTTTTTCAACACTAACACAAGTGCGAAAAGTGGTTTTTCAACAATAACACAAGTGCGAAAAGTGTTTTTTCCACACGAATACAAGTGCAAAAGTGGTTTCCTGTACCAACACATATGCGAAAAGTGGTTTTTCAACACTCACACAAGTGCGAAAAGTGGTTTTTCAACACTATCACAAGTGCAAAAGTGTTTTTTCCACACTAATACAAGTGCAAAATTGGTTTCCTGCATCAACACAAGTGCGAAAAGTGGTTTTTCAACACTAACACAAGTGCGAAAAGTGTTTTTTCCACACTAATACAAGTGCGAAAAGTGGTTTTTCAACAGTATCACAAGTGCGAAAAGTGGTTTTTCAACACTAACACAAGTGCGAAAAGTGGTTTTTCCACACTAATACAAGTGCAAAAGTGGTTTCCTGCACCAACACAAGTGCGAAAAGTGGTTTTTCAACACTAACACAAGTGCGAAAAGTGGTTTTCCAACACTATCACAAGTGCAAAAAGGGTTTTTTCCACACTAGGTTTCCTGCACCAACACAAGTGCGAAAAGTGGTTTTTCAACACGAATACAAGTGCGAAAAGTGGTTTTCCAACACTATCACAAGTGCAAAAAGTGTTTTTTCCACACTAATACAAGTGCAAAAGTGGTTTCCTCCACCAACACACGTGCGAAAAGTGGTTTTTCTACACCAACACAAGTGCGAAAAGTGGTTTTTCAACACAAATGCAGGTGCGAAAAGTGGTTTTTCAACACTAGCACAAGTGCGAAAAGTGGTTTTTCCACACTAATACAAGTGCAAAAGTGGTTTCCTGCACCAACACAAGTGCGAAAAGTGGTTTTTCAACACGAATACAAGTGCGAAAAGTGGTTTTCCAACACTATCGCAAGTGCAAAAAGGGTTTTTTCCACACTAATACAAGTGCAAAAGTGGTTTCCTGCACCAACACAAGTGCGAAAAGTGGTTTTTCAACACTAACACAAGTGCGAAAAGTGGTTTTTCAACACAAACACAAGTGCGAAAAGTGGTTTTTCAACACAAACACAAGTGCGAAAAGTGGTTTTTCAACACTAGCACAAGTGCGAAAAGTGGTTTTTCCACACTAATACAAGTGCAAAAGTGGTTTCCTGCACCAACACAAGTGCGAAAAGTGGGTTTTCAACACTAACACAAGTGCGAAAAGTGGTTTTTCAACACTAACACAAGTGCGAAAAGTGGTTTTTCAACAATAACACAAGTGCGAAAAGTGTTTTTTCCACACGAATACAAGTGCAAAAGTGGTTTCCTGTACCAACACAAATGCGAAAAGTGGTTTTTCAACACTCACACAAGTGCGAAAAGTGGTTTTTCAACACTATCACAAGTGCAAAAGTGTTTTTTCCACACTAATACAAGTGCAAAATTGGTTTCCTGCATCAACACAAGTGCGAAAAGTGGTTTTTCAACACTAACACAAGTGCGAAAAGTGTTTTTTCCACACTAATACAAGTGCGAAAAGTGGTTTTTCAACAGTATCACAAGTGCGAAAAGTGGTTTTTCAACACTAACACAAGTGCGAAAAGTGGTTTTTCCACACTAATACAAGTGCAAAAGTGGTTTCCTGCACCAACACAAGTGCGAAAAGTGGTTTTTCAACACTAACACAAGTGCGAAAAGTGTTTTTTCCACACTAATACAAGTGCGAAAAGTGGTTTTTCAACAGTATCACAAGTGCGAAAAGTGGTTTTTCAACACTAACACAAGTGCGAAAAGTGGTTTTTCCACACTAATACAAGTGCAAAAGTGGTTTCCTGCATCAACACAAGTGCGAAAAGTGGTTTTTCAACACTAACACAAGTGCGAAAAGTGGTTTTTCAACACAAACACAAGTGCGAAAAGTGTTTTTTCCACACTAATACAAGTGCAAAAGTGGTTTCCTGCACCAACACAAGTGCGAAAAGTGGTTTTTCAACACTAACACAAGTGCGAAAAGTGGTTTTTCAACACTAACACAAGTGCGAAAAGTGGTTTCCCACACTAATACAAGTGCAAAAGTGGTTTCCTGCACCAACACAAGTGCGAAAATTGGTTTTTCAACACTAACACAAGTGCGAAAAGTGGTTTTTCCACACTAATACAAGTGCAAAAGTGGTTTCCTGCACCAACTCAAGTGCGAAAAGTGGTTTTTCAACACTAACACAAGTGCGAAAAGTGTTTTTTCCACACTAATACAAGTGCGAAAAGTGGTTTTTCAACAGTATCACAAGTGCGAAAAGTGGTTTTTCAACACTAACACAAGTGCGAAAAGTGGTTTTTCCACACTAATACAAGTGCAAAAGTGGTTTCCTGCACCAACACAAGTGCGAAAAGTGGTTTTTCAACACTAACACAAGTGGGAAAAGTGGTTTTTCAACACAAACACAAGTGCGAAAAGTGGTTTTTCAACACTAGCACAAGTGCGAAAAGTGGTTTTTCCACACTAATACAAGTGCAAAAGTGGTTTCCTGCACCAACACAAGTGCGAAAAGTGGTTTTTCAACACGAATACAAGTGCGAAAAGTGGTTTTCCAACACTATCACAAGTGCAAAAAGTGTTTTTTCCACACTAATACAAGTGCAAAAGTGGTTTCCTGCACCAACACAAGTGCGAAAGTGGTTTTTCAACACTAACACAAGTGCGAAACGTGGTTTTTCAACACTAACACAAGTGTGAAAAGTGGTTTTTCCACACTAATACAAGTGCAAAAGTGGTTTCCTGCACCAACACAAGTGCGAAAAGTGGTTTTTCAACACTAACACAAGTGCGAAAAGTGGTTTTTCAACACAAACACAAGTGCGAAAAGTGGTTTTTCAACACTAGCACAAGTGCGAAAAGTGGTTTTTCCACACTAATACAAGTGCAAAAGTGGTTTCCTGCACCAACACAAGTGCGAAAAGTGGTTTTTCAACACTAACACAAGTGCGAAAAGTGGTTTTTCAACACTAACACAAGTGCGAAAAGTGTTTTTTCCACACTAATACAAGTGCAAAAGTGGTTTCCTGCACCAACACAAGTGCGAAAAGTGGTTTTTCAACACTAACACAAGTGCGAAAAGTGGTTTTTCAACACTAACACAAGTGCAAAAAGTGTTTTTTCCACACTAATACAAGTGCAAAATTGGTTTCCTGCACCAACACAAGTGCGAAAAGTGGTTTTTCAACACTAACACAAGTGCGAAAAGTGGTTTTTCAACACAAACACAAGTGCGAAAAGTGTTTTTTCCACACTAATACAAGTGCAAAAGTGGTTTCCTGCACCAACACAAGTGCGAAAAGTGGTTTTTCAACACTAACACAAGTGCGAAAAGTGGTTTTTCAACACTAACACAAGTGCGAAAAGTGGTTTCCCACACTAATACAAGTGCAAAAGTGGTTTCCTGCACCAACACAAGTGCGAAAATTGGTTTTTCAACACTAACACAAGTGCGAAAAGTGGTTTTTCCACACTAATACAAGTGCAAAAGTGGTTTCCTGCACCAACACAAGTGCGAAAAGTGGTTTTTCAACACTAACACAAGTGCGAAAAGTGTTTTTTCCACACTAATACAAGTGCGAAAAGTGGTTTTTCAACAGTATCACAAGTGCGAAAAGTGGTTTTTCAACACTAACACAAGTGCGAAAAGTGGTTTTTCCACACTAATACAAGTGCAAAAGTGGTTTCCTGCATCAACACAAGTGCGAAAAGTGGTTTTTCAACACTAACACAAGTGCGAAAAGTGGTTTTTCAACACAAACACAAGTGCGAAAAGTGTTTTTTCCACACTAATACAAGTGCAAAAGTGGTTTCCTGCACCAACACAAGTGCGAAAAGTGGTTTTTCAACACTAACACAAGTGCGAAAAGTGGTTTTTCAACACTAACACAAGTGCGAAAAGTGGTTTCCCACACTAATACAAGTGCAAAAGTGGTTTCCTGCACCAACACAAGTGCGAAAATTGGTTTTTCAACACTAACACAAGTGCGAAAAGTGGTTTTTCCACACTAATACAAGTGCAAAAGTGGTTTCCTGCACCAACTCAAGTGCGAAAAGTGGTTTTTCAACACTAACACAAGTGCGAAAAGTGTTTTTTCCACACTAATACAAGTGCGAAAAGTGGTTTTTCAACAGTATCACAAGTGCGAAAAGTGGTTTTTCAACACTAACACAAGTGCGAAAAGTGGTTTTTCCACACTAATACAAGTGCAAAAGTG